>NC_051187.1:27722946-27912946 GCF_015220075.1 Falco rusticolus | reverse complement strand
GGAGGGGGACAAAAGCATCCCTTCCTCAGCACCGCTTCAGCTGCCCCTCCGTCCTTGCACCGCTCTTTGGGTCCTGGCCTCTGCTTTGTGAAAGGGCTGAGGAAAATCACAGACATCGAACACAGAAAAACAGGGGGAAAATCTTGGTTTTCAAACAAAACAACTTCAGCAAAATGTGGATGGGAGTTGTCTAAATCCCATGTCAGCTGCCCCAGTGAATCCCCCTTCACAAAGAGGTGCTGGGACACCAGACAGGCACATTGTGACAAAGGTACAGGCTGCCTTCCCTGCCTTTTCCAGAACTGGTTTAATGGTTGGTAACTGGAGAGATTAAAAAAAATAAATAATGCCTGGAAGCAGAAAAGCGGCCCCCAAATCTACAAAATATGCGACTTCTGCTACAAACTTGCAAATAGGCCCATATGTGATCAGTAAACGATCTAAGATCCATTTATTTGCATGCATTCATTTGGGGCTGGATCACCGCCAAGCGTTGAGCTGTGAAGCATGCCACTGCTCCTCCCTGGGGAGACGCGGCTCCACAAAGGACCAGCAGCGGGCAGGGGGCGGAAGCCCCCTGCTTTCCCGATGGAGAGCCCCCAGCCTTCCCAATGGAGGGCCCCCCACCTTCCTAATGGAGAGCCCCCCACATTCCCAGTGAAGAGCCCCCTGCCTTCCTTCCTGAGGGGCCAAGGTCTGGCTGCCTGGAGCCCCCCCAGCACTGCTGGGGCAGAAAGGGAACGGGCTGGTGGGGGCTTTCCTGGGATCTTGCTGCCCCTTGTTCCCAAAACCAGGGCTCTCCTAAATATCTTGCCCTTTGATTGTTTATAAACAAATACAAACTCTCCTTGTTTTTGGAACGTGTCTTCTTTCTCTGATTGCTTGGGGCTGGTCACCTCGACAGCCTTTTTATCCCATTCCTTAAGGTCTTTCTGTTTGATGGGTTTAAATTGTCTGAGAGGTGGAGGGGTAGCACCTGTGTGTGTACCCGTGCCTGTGTGAGACAATTTCCTGAGCCCGTGCAAGGCTTTTGGTAACAAGAAACAAGTTTGCAATAAAATCAACAGCCAAAAGTGGTCTTTCTGTGTCTCACTGGTGAACTACACATTCACACAGTTGTCGTTTGCTGTCATGTGTGTTCATCGAGGAATGTAGGAAAGCACATGTAGGGTAAGCACATGTACTTCACACAGGAAAGCACAAAAAGAAAGTCTCATACCTGATCTGATCCCTATTCAAATCAAAACTGCAAATGGGAGAATGTGCTCAGAGGGAAGAAGGGGAGAACCCGCACGGGTTTTCCAGTCCAGCAGATACCTGCTGCCCTGCGGCGTTCGGAGGCTGCGCTTTCTCCTGCTGAGCCCCTTGTGGATGCCACAGCTTCTCCAGCCAGGGCTCTTGCAAGAGTCAAATGTGTCCTTCTGCCTAGCTATGGAATGTGCTTCTTTTATTACAATACACTAATAGGTTAACTTGTTTACAATGATTACATTCCTATTTATGCTGGGTGGAAGTGGCTGCTTTTGTTAACCATTTGTTACCTAGGGAGCTATTTTCAATGTGTTCCACATGATTATTTTCCAACACTGCAATTTGGTACTTGCTCAGCAGCTGGAAGGATTGTATCTTACAGAGGTGACCTCCCCGCAGTCCGACTGCATGTCAGTGTTTGAGGAATATACTTGAGTTGATGGGTAGGTTGTGTGCATCTCCTGACCTCAATCGTTTTCACACTGTGAGAACTGCTGGGAAGTGGTTTGACACAAAGTGTTTATAATCTCCATCAGAAGGAAGTGAAATTATAATGGGGCCATCTTAGCAAAAAAAGAGACAGCCACCAGCCTCCCTGCTACAGTGGCCTTAAGCTTTTCTCTGAGTTGAGCATTATAATTAGTAAAGAAACAAGTTGTAATTAAATTAGGAGATGGAAAGTCAGGAGTACAGCCACCGCGGAGTGTGGTTATGGGAGCTACTGTCTGGCAAAAAAGGAGCAGTTGGAAGCAGCACAGCTGGGACCATGATGAAGATTGTTATTACCTCGCTCTGCCTGCACCGTGCAGAAACCAGGCACTGAAAACCAGTCAATGCTCAATATGAATGGGTGAATTCTGGACTTTTCTTATGATAACAGTCTCCTGCTCCCAGAGCATCTGATTTTTGTAGTTCCCGCTGGCATGTGGGAGCAGGGGCTGGCGCTGACAGTTGGGCAGGGCTGGTGCCCAGGGCCCCTCCAGCCCTGGCCATCCCCATCACAATCACCGCACATACGGTTGGTGCTGAGGTTTGTGACTGCCCATGTTTTGGGCCAAGAGAGGTCTCTTTTGGGAAGGAACCACTGCTCTGAGAGGGCACCCAGGGGCACAGGCACTTTTCCCAGCACACAGGCTCCTGAAAAGTGTTCTTGATGGTCACATCCATTCAGCCCCTCACTGCTGGCCACTCGCTCTCCTGAAAGTTTGGGGCTGTTGGCGGCCCCTTCACCAGCCGGTTACCCCGAGGCAGGGCACCAGGGCACTGCTGCCCGAGGCACAGGATGCTCCGGCACAGCCCAGCGCTCCAGCTCTGCCTCTGGGCAGGGACAGCAGCCTGTGCATGGACACAGGTTTCTCCCACACCAGATGTACCACAGATGCACGTGCTGCCCACGTACTCCCAGGTAAAAGCCTCAGTGGAAGGAAGGGGGTGAGACAGTCAGAAGCCAGGATTGGCAAATTGACCCCATGTTACAGTGACACTAGGGACTGCTCCTTTGCAGGACCAGGCTCAGCCTCACAAGGCTTCCCTCACTGTTGAGAGGCTGATGTGTGCACACACTTGACTCCTTCCTCTGTGCAGGCATACCGAGATATTCTCATGAGGCTTCTCCCGATCTGCGTATCTCAAGCCCCAGTGCCCCAGCACAGCCCATCTCTTTCCTGGTGGAGAGGAGGTGACCTGCAGAGGGGCAGGTCTGAGCCCCCTCCCTGGGGGGACCAGGAGAAGGGGTGGGTGGCAGTGCTGAGGGTGTTGCAGGCTCTGGCTCAGCAATTCAGCTGAGACGCTCTGGACGTGCAGATTTATTTCCTGGCTTTTAGCCAGCCTAGGAATGAAAATACTCTAGAGGGTGAAAGGCTCATAGTCAAGAGCTCTTTACCTCTTCCCTGAAAGGACCTCTCATCCTCATTCATTCAGGGGTTTATTACCACTCCACTGCCTGAGAATAACTGTTTGCAAAGATAGAGCTTGGAAAAAATAAGCTGCCCAGGTGCCGAAGTGCTTAGACCTGTCAGTTCTGGATTCAGAGCAGAGTCAGTTTGGGTCTCTTCTTCCTTATTCTAGCCCAGCTGATGGGCATTTTAATTCGGAGCAGCAGGCTGTAGCTTTAGCTGATGGTTGGCCACCAAAGAACATCTTTATTAGTTCTTGGGTTTGGGGTGCTGAACACAGCTTGTTGTAAGAAATGCCTTTATTTTCTTTTGCTGGGAATTAGCACTCAGAAATAGCCAGAGAAACAGGACCGGGTGTCCTGCCTGAACTGCCCCAGGCAGGAGCCCTGAGTGAGTGGGGCAGGTCGCTCCACAGGGGTTTCTCTCCTCCAGCACAGCCGGACAAGCCCTGGTTAAACCTCCAGCTTTCTGAACAGAGGACAAGGGACAGTAGCACAGGCTGGACTCCTGTGGCACCCAGGCAGGTGCTGGCACGGTGACGGCTGCTGCTTTCACCAGTGTGTAGCGATTCCCTGGATGACTTGGCACCCCAGGGGTCATGGTGAGGAGCCTGTGCTGTGCTGAGGATTGCTGTGCTGGCCTTGCTGGGGTGGCTCGGGGGACAGGTTTCTCTTGAGCACAAACAGCACACATTGGGGCTTTGCCTGGCTGTCCCCAAGGCAGCAGGTGACATTGCCTTCCCATAGCCGGGTCCTCAGTGATTCTCACCTTGTCCCAAGTAGCTGCTGAAAACTGTCAGGGAGTGTCCACTGGCCTGGGGTGAGGGACCCCCCACAGCACTACCTGCTTTCCAAGAGCACCCATGGATTTCTCCCTCTACATTGTTTTTGCAGGTGCTGGGGCTTCCTCCCACTGCTGCCTGGCCTTGCATCCTTACTTTTTGCTTTCTTGAAGCTGGACCCTGACAAGTTCTTATAATTTTGCATCGCAAGGCTACACCACAATACCGTTGTTGCATTTATTCACACTTATTCTGGTATTTTTACCCAGCTCTGGAAAGCACAGGGACAGGTCATGATGGTCAGAAAACTGCTCTGTGACAAGACAGTGTTTGCTGCTTTGAGCTGGCTTGTGCTTTTCAGGCAGTGTACCTTTAACCTCCACAAATTAAGAGGCTGAGGAAGCAAAAGACAACGATACAGACAGTGCCGTTTTCCAGCAGCAAGTGCAGTTCCCAGCCTTAATGCTATAAGCAGAGAGGAATCATCAGCATTTGCCTGTGGGACTGCGCCAGCACAGGTGATGCCCAGGGCATCCCTGCGGTGCTGCCATGGTCCAGCACCTGGTGCTGGCGGTAGGGACACCAGCAGTGCTGCTGTCGATGGAAGAGCAGGAAAGCCACAGGAAGGCCGTGCGGGAAGCTTGGCGCGGGAGCGGAGCTGGCGTTGGAGTGATGGCCCTCCCCGCCGGAGCGGGAGCTGCGTCTGCCACCCAGGCAGAGGCTCCTGTACTGACAAACAGCTTTGCCATCCCAGCACAGCCAGCCTGCGCTGCACCGAAACAGGCAGCTAGAAAGTAAACAGTGTCTGAAACCTATTCTCATTAGGCTAATTTACGAATAAATTACCATATTCAATGGCCTTATTTTTACTGCTCGTTAACAGGCCCATGATAGGATGATAATTATGGGATTTTAAGTGGCTAATGGCAGCTGGGGCGTCAAAAGCAGTTTTTACGAATCTGTTTATGGCAGGGAAGGTGACAGGAGGGTGGGACACTGAGATGTTGGAATCGCATGTCGGGGAAAAAAAAGCTTTAATTGTTGAGTATTTATTAGAGAGGAGGGAAGACTGTAATTTAAAAATGAAACTCTGAAAAACAAAAAGGAAATTAATTAGTCTCCTAGCGCTCGGGTGGCTAGCGCTTAAGGAGGACCTCGGCGGTTTGCACGCGGCCTTTGAGAGTCCCGAGGGCCACCGCTCGGTGCAGCCGTCCCCGTGCCACTGGGTGCCGTTCTTCCCCGCCACACTGAGGAACTAGTGCAGGACCAGCCTGATGATGCTGCAAGGACAATAGGGGCTTTGGAGCAGCAGCAGTACGTGGGTGCGAGGGGTACGAGGCCATGGTGTGAGGGGAAGAGGCGTGATGCCTGGCTGCACCCCATGCCATCCCCGCTGGCCAGTGGGAGCATCCCGGCTGCATGGTGCCATGCCTGGGGGTCACCAGCCCTGCTGCCAGTGCGGGCTGCGTGTCTCTCTCCAGCCATCTCCCGCTGTCCCCATTTCCCAATAGCCAGTATTTTTGCTATACGTTTAGCCTGGCTGCTCATCATCTCCCATCTCCACCAATTCATCTTGATCTTTCAGTTTAGTATGCAGTGCTCGGAAAACAAACACGTACCAGACTGACAGTGGGAATAAATATCGTGGAGATGTTGATTAGCATTTGATCCCAGCTGGGCCTCTGGAAGCTGCAGCACTGGAATGCCTTGGCAGTTTTTTAATGCTGAATAATTTGATTAGATCAGTGGCTGAGCCTGCTGCTCATGGTGAGATAAACCCTCCCAACACTGCTGCTCCCCCCCGTGCCGCGCTCGCACTGCTTCCTTCCTGGCTTGCTAGCTTTCTTTTATGGGGCCTTAAATACGTCGTTTAATCAACTCTACAATTTCAATTTAGCACAGTTGTTGACTCGCATGGATGATAAGGTTCTGAAGACCCCACAGATTGCTGGCTGGTTTAACAGTGCCATTTTCCACGGCCTCCTGGCTTTTGCTGCCAAACTGCAGCCAAGCCCAGCCCCAGTCCAGACTGCGAGCGACTGCTGAAGGATCTGTTTGCTTAGCCGAAGCTGTCAATCAGCCATGCAGATATTTCCAGTCTCTCCACTGTGTAATTACTGACAGGGACACATCCCCTCTGCACGATGACATGATAGCAACCAATGATTCATTTTCAAAAACACAGTAAAAACATTTTGGGATTATTTTTTTTTTCTTTTGAGACACGGAAAGCATGAGGACACAGGGAGGGAAAACTGCAATTACCTAAGACCCCAGCAATCCTAATTAAGCACGGATTTCTGAAATTTTCTTCTCCCTCCCTTAAGAAAAAAAGAGACACACTCCTACACTATCCAAGCCACTCTTAATTTTATTTAAATACACTGTTGCCATTCCCTTCCAACAGAAGAATAATCAGTTCAGCGAGTGGCCAGCAAGAGTGCCGTAAACAGCCTGGACTCTTCTACTGCAGGGTTTTTTCCAAAATACTCTGCTGATGGCTATTTTCGGAGCATATTTTAAATATCTTCTCATCGGCAGAATATAATTTAAAAACACCCAAGCTTTACCTGCTTTGCTAGGACTCTACAGTTATGTTTCTCCCCCTACACCAAAAAAAAGGGAAAATCGTGAATTACACAAACCCTGCGTTTTCTATCTCAAATGAATTATTTTATCTGAAAAAGCAAAACGGTGTATTTTCAGCCACTGACCTAATCCAAGATAAATAAACAGGCAGAGACTTCTTGTGTTTACTTACACTTATTAACATTCAGCAGAGGGTGTGAGGGTGATGCTATCTGACAACCACCATTTCAAACTTTCTCCCTTTGGTTTAGTCGCTTGTGATTCTCACGCACAATAAACAAGCCAGCTCCCACCGGGGGTGGGCCAGCCTGCCTCCACGCACACATCTGCAGCGGTCCCTGCACCTGCGGGACCCCTCATCGGGGAGGCACCGGCAAGGTTTTGTCCATCAGCGGAGGGGAAGGTGCAGCGTGCAAATGCACAAGCACCTTTGCAAGGGTAAGCAGGTTTCCTCTGCTCAGGATGACAGGGTTTTGGACAGTATCGCATAATCAGGAGGGTATTTTTTTTAAAACTTTATGCTTTTTAAAAACTGAACAGAAGTCAGGAAAATACAGTGTTGACCCCTATTCTGCAGCTCTAGAAAAACACCCCCTCTCAAAGTGAGAAGTGCTGATTCAACTTAAAAATGTCCCTCGAGCCTTTGCCCAGGACAAGGTCAGGGTGATGAGCCGGCCCAGCCGCACACCGGCAGTGCCTGTGACCTCCAGATCCACCCCAGCACATGCAGCACTGCCAGCAGGGAGCTCTGGGGTGCACATGCTTCCAGGACCTCCCCCCCCAATGGTGTAGGTGGGACAGCCGGCTGTGGGACCTGCTCTAGTCCCTGCAGGCCTCCATGGGTTGGGTCAAATGCACCCTCGAACCGACAAGAAGCCACTGTTGCACCACATATATGGCAGGGTAAAGTCTAGTCTAAACCAGGAGTAGTCTGGTCTCAACTGCTGTCACTGAGGTTTATCAAACCGGGTCTTACACAGAGAATCCACGTGAGAATCCCAAAACCCAACCACCTCCATTCAGCTCTCTGTGCAGAGACAGCATCACCCTGCGAGAGCATCCCTGGGATGGCAGGCGGTTGACCCTCGCAGGGGATGTTGCCTAATCAAGGATAATTTTTTCCAAAGGTTGAGCAGAGGAACCAATTTATGGAAATGGTCTCTGGGAAGGACTGCTGGTACCCTTGGGGCAGGGACGGCCCCGGGGAGCAGAGCGTGGCACCAGGTGCATTTGGTTATGCGTTTGCATTTGAGTGCAACAGGTACAATTGAGGCCCCATTGAAACAAATAGGAGTGTAGCCACAGGCTTCGAGGAGGCCAAGGCAAGTCACGTTTGATTTATGTTGAACATTAGATACATCTCCAAGTGGTAAAAGAACATGTTAAGAGCATAAAAATAGCTATAGTGGCTCATCGCTGGGAGAGAGCAACGGCAAACAGCCGCCGAAGAGGGTAAGAACAGAGCAAGCGAACAATGATACTTCATCAAATACTCTATTAACCTCCAGTAATTTATGGCTTAAGATCTTTCAGAGCCAGAAATAATGTCTATGTATGGATGTATGATGAATTTTTCTGCCATTAATTTGTCCGGTAACTTTCTGAACCCATGTAAATTTTAGCTTTCACAACGTCGGTGAAAGATACCTCCTGTTTAACTACCCATGGGAGACCAGCCCTCCTCACTGCTCAGCGTCAGGCTGCTGTGGTCCCCCTTCACACCCCTCTATGGTGGGAAACAATCAGCAGCAAATCCTTGTTCATTGTCCTGGGTTTACAGGGTTTTTTTTATAGGCTTTTCAGACATCTCCTTTCCAGGCTGAAAAGCCTTACCCCAGGGAATCCTGTCTTTATCCTTGCTCATCTCTGGGGCCCTGCTCTGGACCTTTCTTACTTCTATCACTGTTTTTGCATCATGGGTTAGGGACAGAATAATGCAGGATGCAGGTAGGGCTGCTATACAGTGGTCCACAGCAGCATGATGCTCTTACTTAAGTCCCTAGTTTTCCCCTAATAATTCCTAATATTTGGTTTGTTTTTAGGCCACTGCTGGATGTTGGGCTAGTGTTTCCACAAAGTTATCAATTGCAGCCCGCAGTGTTTACTCCTGGGTGCTGGCCATCAGCAGAGTCCTCTGTGCATGTAAAGATGAGATTTCCAGTTCTATGCCCCCCCCCAGAGTTCAAGATTTTGCAGTTATCTACCCTGAATTTCATATGCCTCTGCCCAGCCCCTCACTCCAGTGAGATCTCTGTGACTTTTGCAGCTGTCCCTGCCTTTAGAAAGGTAGATCACAGTGTGCTATCAACAAACTTTGCTGTCTCACCCTTTTCTGGGTCATTTACTGTCCTCTCTTCCAGCACCGGCTTCAGCACAGGTTTCATGACTCTCCCCTCTGAAAACCAGCATTTTAATTTGGTTCCTTGATGCTGTCCTTTAGCTGTGCCACATGGAGCCACTGCCTCCAGCTGGGCCAGTCCCCTTCTTAAGGACTCTGCTGAAGACCTTGCCCAGCATCTCCCCACCACGCACTTGTCAGCCTCTCCTAAAGAAACCCAAAGAGCTTGTCTTGCAAAGCATGCCCTCCTCCAACGCCATACTGGCTTTTTTCCCACTTGCCCCTGCTCTCCAGCTGGTGCGTAGTCCTGTGTGTTGGGATTGTTTCTACCAGGTTGTCTGATGCTGACACTGAGGCCACGGACAACGGCTCATCAGCTCTTCCCTGTGACTCTTCAGAAAAAACTTGTCACATTATTTACCTTCTAGACCTTTGGTACCAAGAGGATTTAAAATGAGAGAATGTATAATATCAATATTAGATTACTTATATCACATTAGAGCTTTTGGGTAAATACTACCTGTTTACAATTCTTCATAACTGTTCAGGTGATTTAGTTGCCTTGAAACTCCTTACATCAACATATCACTTTGAGACAGGTACAACTACAAAGGCATCGCTGCTCTGCTTGCTGGCCGGGGGGGTGGTAGCCTCATCTCAGGTACAGCTGGAGCAAGCTCAAGACGCATAGAAACTGGTGGACAAAGTGTGCTATGGGCATCACTAACTGCAAAATACCATGGCCATGCATACAGGAGTCAAGATTTCAATGTCAAAAAAGTGACACTTCCAGCAAAGAAACGCCTGATGGAGCAGCCAGGCACGCACAGAGCGGGACCCCCAGCCATGCAGCCCCGTGCCCGTCAGACCGAGGATCCCGCAGGAGCCCATGGATGGGAGCGGTGGGCTGGCATTCAGGTCTGACAGCCGAGCCGCCGTCGTGAATTGCAGGTTTATACAAGTGACTGGATCTTTGTGTTTGCGCCTCTGATTATCATATACCTTTTGCAAAAGGTGCTTTGTATGAAATTAAGAACAGGATTTGTTTCTTCAAACTTTTGCAATTTTAACATCTGCTTGTTTTGGTAAATTTGACAGGGACTCTCTTTTGTCTCTTTTATTTTTTTGTATTTTTTTTAACAGAAATTCTATGAAAAGTGTTTTAAAAAGTGCTAACTGACAAGCCTACACAGGCTGCCTCCACTCAGGGAGCACTCTGCACAGTTGTTAACTTGTTAGACAGGAGCTAGATTACAATCATAAATAAATGATTTGCTGTCTCCTTACATTCAGACATGTAGCTTTTAAAGTGTAGCTGTCATCCCTGAATCAGATTTAGTCAAATGCTGTGTAACTGCAAAATTATCCTATCCTTACCTTTTTTTATTCTCCATATAATGGACAGTTAAATTGGATTTTCAAATTTGAAGTGCATATGTTTTTCAAATCCCCACAGGGTTGCCATTTTTTCATTTCTAAAGCAACTCACTAATGTTTATCATTACCACACAGAAATATTACAATTCTTAAGGGGCACCTTATAAAATCAGTACAGGAGAAATATGCTTTATCGTCTCAAAATGAAACCAATTTCTCAGCTGATTTGCAATTTATTTACATGTTAGCATTTGATTTTCTGCTGATTTATAGCCCCACATGCCTGTGTCTTAGCTGCTTTCTAAATAAACACAATCAGGGTGGGAAAGCTAATACCAAATTACAGAGCTTTGTTCTAGCTTTACTCTATTAATGAGTTAAATCTTTTACCAATAGTGCCTAGTCTCCCTTAGCACTGAGTGTAAGGAGAAGTCATGCGTGGTATTTTATAAGGCTCTAGTTCTGGTATGCTATAAATAATCAGTAGGTGTGGAGAATCCAAGGGGAAAATAGAGATCTCAGAAAAAGCACAAGCAAAAAAATGTGGTATCACAATTATTCTTTTTTTCTAAGCTATAAACTTCGAGATTCAGCTACACCTCATGAAAACTCAGGTGCTGTGGACATTTTATTTTACACAGCCTTTTAAGACCTTCCTTCCACTGCAGCTTTGCAGGAAACACGCCGTACACACAAAATCCCACTTTCAGCATGTTCTCACTGCATACATGCAGCTGTCCAGGTAATGGATGACCAGTGCTGATGATTGTTTCAGAATAAGTATTTTAATGGCAGGTAAATTATTCATTGGCATGTAAAATAATACTCTCAGCCTTAACTAACATGGTAGTAAAAATAACCTCTGGCAAAGATCTCATACTTTCAAGGTTCAGTTCATTAATAAACAATACGAAAGCGAGTCGGCACAATGCATTCTGGAAGTCCAAGTGACTTGATGGGCGAGTCGGAGGGAGGGGGGCTGAGAATTCAAATATGCATTAGTCTTGGGGAAGCGCACCTTTTTCACTTATGTAAGGTGCATGTGCAAATTCTATGGATAATTAATGCAACAGTTACTTCAGCAGCATCAAAAGACCCACTGTTTAATTCAACATCCTATGAGCGTAGTGTGACAGCAGAGAGAAGCATGATTCCTGGCAATGAGTGACAGAGGGCATCAAGCATTCTTCTGAAATGCTCTTGCATCTCCCTCGAATGGCACATCAGGTGTGTCTGAGCTGCATTAATTACAGGAGGTGTTGCCAGCCCACAAGACACACGCTCACATCGAGCCTCAGCTGCCTGGGATGCCAGCCTGCCCTGGCACCGTGCACCACAGCCCCCTCACCATCCCTGCAGACGAAGGGCATGCTTTGCAAAAACCACGGCAGCAAGCACTGCTCGTGCAAGCCGCTGCAGTCACCAGCACTAGGACACCTCGTAGGGCTGAGGAGGGATCTGGCCACTGCAGGCACCTGCAGAGAGGTTGGAGGTGCAGATCTCCAAAAGCCTGGGCTCGGCTTTGCTGAACCGGGGCCACCAGAGCAGCCCTTCTGGTCCCTTTCTCCTGCCAAGACTGTGAGCTCCCCAGGGTTTCCAGCCCGTTGACACATTGACCACGTCTCAAGCACTGGAGCACAAGTGTAAAAAAGCCAAAGCAGGTCACGGCTCAGTTTCCTTGGTGAAGTCACGGTGGGTTTAGCCCAGTTATGAAGTGACTGCTTCAGTGCTGTCGTCAGAAGAGCCAGTGCCCAGATGCCCCCTCACACACCATCCAGGAACTCACACCACGTTCTTGCAACAAGCCAAGTGTGTGCTGGATCTGCTGGCAGACTCCAAATCCTGCACCTTGGTAATTAAACCCCAAAGTAGCAAGAAGGGACCTAGCCAAGGGTGAGCTCGTGAAGGAGGTATTTGTGACCTTGCCGCCAATCCCTTCCCTGGGCTGCAGTGCCTGGGCACTCTCCCCAGGCAGCAAACCCAGCTGTGGCAGCCACAGCAAGACAGCAGAGAGGCCGTTTCGTGCCTGTGCACATTACTGACTGCTTAATGGTGTTTTTTTGTTTTTTCCTGTTGACATTGATCATAATTGTTAGCCCATCGATTGACACACAGACTCCTTGACAGAATAACAAGTAATGCTCCATGCCAAATTATTCACTCTCCGCTGGTTAAATCACGCATCTTCCTGCAGTCAAACCACAGACACATCCAGCGGGTGGAAAACAAAGGTCCTGTAATTCCGAGTGGGGATGCGAAGAGCCGGGCAAGAAGTGGCAGAACATCAGGTTCCCAGTGCTCCCCACTGCCTGTCAGTAACGGGTATGTGACAGCAATAATGATACCGTCAGCAGAGCCGCCCCTGCCGTCTGTGCAGCTAGAGCAGCAGGGAAATACAGGAGGAAAAATGAACTGCATCGAATGGAAAGGGCTGAGCAACCAACACCGAGAGTAGGGCAGAAATCTCTTTTACGCTTAGAATTTGGATTTTTGAGCTCAGGATCTGCCCTGCAACCATGAATTAAAAATAACACATCTGATTTGGAGCCAGTTTAAAGTCTCTCCAGCCAGGGGGACAGACTAGCATCATGCCATTTGCCTCAGTAGACAAGCACTGATTTGCAGCAGGTTGTGACCCTGTTCAGAACCAAGCAGCTTTCCTAACCCTGTCCTAGGAGCTTGGAAGTTATCACCTGGGGCTGAACATACACTAGAGAGCCATCAGAGAAAGCACACTCCTCCTCCCCCCCGGAAAGTTTGCTTTGCTGAAAATCACAGCTCTTCCCAATTATTTCTGATGAATATTCATCTGTGCCGGGGATCTCATTCAGCAAGGGAGACTGAAGAACCTGTGGGTGCCTATGCAAAAATACAGGCACTTGACACCAAAGATGCTTGTTTAGTTGATGTGAGATCTCTCCAGTTTCTTCTCCCAGTACATACACAGGCTTTGTGGGATGCAATATATTATCCAGCGAATCATTCATCAAAGACCTAGAACGACGCACAGCGCATGTGATAGAAAAAGAAAATGGCCACCAAGGCAATGGTTTAAGGACATCCAAGGCAGACATTTGATGAGCAAAAAACTTCCCGTGAATTTGTGATGGAATAAGGGTTAAATAGGGGACTATCTATACCATCTTGTGTCAATCAGAGTCATCTGTGCATATCTGTGGCACGATCTCAAAGGGAAGTCTGGCATGTCAGAGGCTGGGCTGGGCACGGATTAGTCAGGAGCTAGAAAGGGCTTATAAAAACCTGACATGAAAATGCTTTGCTTTGCGTGCATTTTTATAGCATGAGACTGTATACGGAGAGCTGTTATCCCACCGGCTGCTAGGCAGAAGCAGGGAAAAACAACGAAATAAATTTTGGGAAAAAGAAGGGACTTCAAAGGAGATGTCCTCCCAGTGTAGGAAGAGGGTTGCTGAAGAACCTCTCCTGACTTTTGGGGAGCTGGACACGTGCCATTTGCAGACACTTCTGATAACGCCTTTCCAGCCTTTCCTTGTTTTCTTTCTCTTTGTTTTGACTTAACGCCGTTTTCCAAGCTGGCTCCCCTGTCCCTCCTGCAGGACCCTGGACCCCGCGCCCCTCGCCAGGAGCTGTTCCTCCGCCCTGCTCCCTGCAGAACTCTGCTGCTGCCTGTGGTTTCTCCAAAATTTCCTTTTAAGAAATCAGGGCAGAGAACAAGGGAAGTGGGTCCTCAATGACGTAAGTGTTACAGATCTTTGAAATAAGCTGGGCTCATTAATAGCTTTTCTAAACATTGCAGTCGCTGTTGATGATCTCTGTGGTAGTTTTTTGTGTGAGAGGGTTGAAATCTGCTGGCGAATCTTGACATTTTCAGATCCATGGTGGGCCACATGCTTGAAGACCTGCTTGCTTCCCCATTCTGATCGACTGCAGCTTCGCCGTAATGTGGCAGATTGTTTGGAGGGATCCATGTCAGGATATTTTAGGGAAGTCACTGCTAACACTGCTGTGAATACAATCTCTCTGTGCATTACACAAATCCCTTCCCTGATCAGAATTAGCATGGCAGTGTTGGAGCTTTCTGAGGGCTGCTGCAGGCGAAGATGGAGTGCCTGTTGCAGAGGCAGATGGACCCACTCGAGTCTGCAGGGAAAGAGCTTTTCTGTGCAGCAGCATCTTTGCTGTTGTCCTAACGAGAGCCCAAGCACAGCGCCTGCAAGCGCCGAGACATTGGAAGACTCAGAGGAGTGCACGGCACAAGCTGCTGCTGGCACAACACACTGGCGCTGCTCATGGGGATTCTCCGGTGCTGCGGTCCAGGCTGTGAATCCCAGCGGGACCCAGGCCCCAGTGGCTGCACGGGGCATGGGCACCCTTTCCCCCGGCATCGCTAGCCCATGGGCAGAGCTCTGCTCGCAGCTGGGCACCTGCATCAGCGCCTGGCTCCACTCTGCTTCCTCATGAGGAGCTTTGGAGGCTGTTTAATATAGATTACAGCAGAATGACTCTGTTCTCATCAATCCACAAACTGCTTAATTAGTTAATAATTTACTCCAGGTAAACTTGATTTGAGCTCTCTAGTTTGCAGTTTCAGCTGCCTCCCTGACACTGCCAGCCTCTCGGGAGAGCTGAGGAATGGATGGGGATATACTGGGGGAATAGCGCAGGGCACGGGCACCCTGGATAGCAGGATTCCCCCTGCTCTTACGCTTTGTTTTGGAGTTGCAGACTTGTTCAGCAGAGCCAGTTTCAGTGAACCTGGTTTCTCTAACATACATTCACTTCAGTTGTTTTCTGTAGAAAGGGAAGGGGGGGGGGGGGGGGGGGGGAAAGCCCTAAATCTTTTCCTTGGGATAAGCCCCTATGTTAGAGCCACGTTCCTTTCATGCTGTTGCACATGGGCTGATATTTAAGGCAGGGACTTATTGTATAACCCAGTGCCTGTGGGATTAAAAAAAAAATTAAAAAAAATATAGTCTCCATGGAAATGGAGGCCATATCTTTTGAAAACTGTATCAGAGCTCTCTATCCTCTCCCCTTTATCATTGTATTTTAACCTACCAGCTGCATATTTAAGAGCAGAGCTTGCAAGATGATCTTACCCTTTTTTATTATTTTCCCTCATGTGTTAAGGGAGGGAATACTGACAGGGACAAGTGACAGCTCGCTAATTATTCCCTTACTGCCACTGCTGTTCTTGTTTTGGACGTGTTGCTCATTTTCCTCTGCTCTTCGCACTGAATAATGCATGGGTCCCTATCAGTATTCATGCAGTACCTTCGGGAACTGCCAGCCTAACTAGCTGATAACTGATTCAGTTTGTAACCGGTGCCTTTGGGAGTTGCAAGGAAAAGTAGCCAAGAACAAATTTAACACTTCTTTCTCATTGCCTTAGAACATCAAGGAGAGGTACAGGAGGACTGCGCATGAAATACATTTGTTGCCTGAAGCTGTTGGAGGTACGTAACTAAAGTAAGTGCGTTTAACCCAGCGCAGTGCAGCCTGTGAGGTCAGTGGGCGATCCAGATGGCAGCACCCGGGAGGGAGAGGGCGAGGAAGCAGCTATTTCAAAGCAGTTGTTTTCAGCAGATGCCCTCTTTAGGTTTTGCAGGGATGTGCCAAGAAAAGCCACCCTAGAGCCATCTGTACTTTGGAGTCAGAAATAGTGCAAGCCTGGTGCACGCGCTGGGGTATGCTCTGAGTTATCAGTTGCTATCGGCGTGGTATGAGCACATCGGAGCAGCAACCCCGTGGGGTTGGAGCCAACCAGGAGCAGGATGGGGCGCAGCCTCTCCCGCACCCCAGGCAGCGTAAACTGCCAATGCCAGGGCACAGGGCTGACCCTGAGCAACACCTATGAAGCAGAGCCTGGTTCCTTACAGCAAGGTCTGTACTGCTCCAAAGCAAGCTTCGAGAGCACCCTCTCATCCCAGGGAGAACATAAAGTGAATGAGGATGGGTAAAAGCAATTTCCTCTCTTCCTCTGTTAAATGTGATTGCAAGTGGGAAGAAAGGGAGAGTGAAGTCTGGCATTCTCACGGGTGCCACAGTTGTTAAAGGTGAACAGCTATTCTGCGTACTACGTGACATGCACTGTTTCTTCCCCCAGAAGTGGGGGGGACTGGACTCACACTGCTGGGAGCTGCTTTGTGGGAAATGGGCTGTTCTTGCCACAGAAAGGATGAGAAACTGTACTGAGCAGTTGGCTGAATATTCTTACTTGAGCTTTTCATCTGATATGTGTCAGATGGTGTGACCTTAACCACCCTTAATGGCATGAACTTAACCACCATATTCAGTTTCATTCCTCTCCAAGTGTATGTGTGTATATATATATATATGTGTATAAACTAGTGCCATGGAGGAAGATATGCATTGGGTTTTGGGTTGCATCAAAGTTGTCAGATGTGTCTTTTGAAGGAGCTGAAAGCAAATGAGGAGATGACCTCGCAAGTGTCCATCATGCCTCATGTGACAGACAGAGGTTCAAGCAGGAAAATTTAAAAAGTCTTTCTTGGAGCTTGCACTAGAAATTATTTCACTAGTTCAAACAAAATGAACTCGTTGAGAAAGTTTAGAAGTTCCTCTTCCAAGTAAAGACAATCCAGCTGAATGCTAGACAGCAAGTGAACTTTGTTCACAAGGGACAATGTTCCTGAAATGCAGCCAGACTTCAGAGCAACTTTGTCAAGATCTAACGGAAAGGTCACGGCCAGGCTGTGTGTGGACTGGGCTGGGGTGCACACATTCCCCACTGGCAGCTGCATGCCAGCAGCCACAAGCGTGGCATTCAACAGGACCCCCTTTGGAGGTGGGGGTGAGAGCAGGGGTGTCACAAAAGGAATGGGCTAGAGGGACATGGTGACCCAGCTCAGGAAGCTCTTGACTCCAACAAAGCTGCTATGCATTTAATTGATTCTTCTCCACTGTTCCCATCTCAGGCTTTTCTGCACTTTCTTGCAAGGCTGTACCATGCTCCTGCTCCCAGTGCCATGAGGAAGACCAGCTGGCCACATCAGAAAATCCTCTGTGACCTGCCCCATCAGCCCTTCCAGAAACATGCAAATAAGGTATATTCACTGACAGCCAACAATTGCGGGTGGGTGGTAGGGATCAGCCTCTCTTTCCTTCTGGGTTCTGCAAAAGTTGACAGCAGTTTGTATTTAGAGTCCACTAAACCCCCCCAAGGTTAATTGGACAAAATTAGTGAATCTTTTAAAAAGGTAGGAGGAGAGCTGCATAACGCTGATCTCTTTATCATGCCATTTATAATTACAGCAAAAAATAGGATGTCAATGAGAAAATGAACTACAGAACTGAAAATCCCTTGGTAACGATTGCACTCGTATTCCTTGCCCCCAGTCTGCTGGAGAAGTTTGGCTTCAGCTGCAACGTGCACATTGTTAACTTGGCAGTGTCACTCGTGCGCCTGTTTCCATGAACAATTTTCCCCAACCTTAGTAAGCCTTGGAAAGACATTCACCAGTGTCTGTGGCGCCTCTGGGGAGCCCCTTGGAAGACAAGAAAAAAAGCCTCAAGATACTGTATGTCAGTCTATCTTTCACTATAATTATCTTTATTGATTGGGGAATCATTTACATTTCCATATCTCTGAGTTTCCTGTTAGAGCTACTGTTTAGATGTGTTCATGGATCAGATTTCAAGAGATTTCATCCCAGGAAAAAAAAGCCTTGTTATGTATGAACTATATGCAAATCTCAAAAGAGAGGTGATGGGGCTTTATGGCAAGAAATGACACCAGGAATCGTAGCATCAGTGGAAGGAGAAAAGAGGAAGCAGCCGTGTCAAAGCCATTTTTCACAGCATCCCCAACACACAGTAATGCACTGCACAGATTTCCTCCATTTAGTGGAGCCCAATATTTACTCAAAATAAAGAACAGAAATGCACAAAGACACAGGGCTACCAAACCAGAAATTCTCCTTTCCTGTAGGTTTGCAATGTGTCCTGAGGGGATCGCTCCTCTCATAGACAGGTATACAGAAATATCTGCTAAACTCCAGTTTGGAAACAGTTGAGGATGACTTCCCAGAGTGTGCTCTCCCCGAAAAAATCACTTCCTTCTGCTAGCAGAAATCCTGCTTATGTTCTTTCTGGTTACCTCATTGTGTAGCTCTATTAGTCTTCTGCTGCTTGTTGGCGGCAGAACTTAGCCAGCTGGGACACCCCTTCACCCTCACACCCCAGCCCCATGCAGGGTGCCTTCAGCCTTGGGTCGTCTTTCAAGGAAAGTAGTGTTTGCCCGTTTGTTGGTGGACACTGATGGGTGTGGGGAAGAAAAAGACTGCAACAGCAAAAATACCTTTTTGTGACAAAAGGTGTGCAATGACACTGTCTGGAGTGAGATTTTAGGTGCAGCATTGGCAGTAATTAGCCGGTACTGTTGGCCCTCCAGGAATTAAAATTGCAGATATGCACTGCTTCTCACCAGTGTGTAACTGGTGGATGGGGGAGAGAGCAGGAGAGGGCCTTTGCATCCCCACCCACTGCCTCCTCTGGTGCTAGACAGGCCCTTGGTCACAGCAGGTCAGGGAACAGATGGGGACACGCACCACAGACAGGAACGTTGCTTCCCAGCATTGACCAGGAAATCCCGGTTGCCAGGGGCTGGACCAGTCCATGCCCTGACTCAGCACTCAGGCTTACAGATATCTCAGAAAACAGCCACTTGCCTCCCTCTAACCAGCCCCTCACACGCAGCCTGCTCAGTCTCACCCAGACCAGACAGAATCTGTGCTCCAAAATGGATGTTTTTCACATTAAAGAGCTGTACAAACATTTTATTTCCCATTTGTGGCCCTTTTGCAAACAGCAGAGAATCCACTCTTTCCTCCAGAAGATTTGTGTCCAAGGGAGCTCCCAGGCTGACATAAAGCTGCCCATACTTTCAAGAGGCCTCTTTGGTAAGCTCTTATTTCTTGGATTCCTTCCCAAAATGAGGCAGTATCACTTATGGGAAGCAACGAACAGGAGTGATATGAAGCATTGAGAAAACCTTCCCGTTTCAGCAGAGGCACAAGTGTCATGTCTCTACAGAAATATCAATTATATTTTCTGTACAGCTAATGAGATAGCAGTTGGCAAACATTAGCAGGTAAACAGTCAAACACAGCCTAGCACATAGTTTGGGCTTTTTGAATTAAATTTTCCTGTTATTAAAGTGTCCCTGAGCACTGCACCCGCTGGCATGCCCAGATAAGGAGCCCATAATAATCAATGGAGTGAGGTGAAACGCATGAGGGAGCCCCTTCCTCCTCTGGCTCCCAGCTAAACAAACCCACTGGCACCACGGTGCCTTCAGAGGCCCAGCATCCCCATCGAATGAGCCACTGGAGCTTTGGCCATCATCCCTCAAATCCCTTTTAACTGTGTTTTGATTCCCCCAGTTTTGGCTCTCTCACATTACTTCACCCAGTTGAACCACAATTTCCCCAGCTTAAACCACTGCATCCTGCATCCCAGGGACAGCCAAGCCCTCTGCCCCATCCCCACACCAGCTGGGAGCACCAGCATCATGCCACGTACCCAGCAGAGGGGATATTTTATTTTGTGACTTATCTGTTCACCTCTAGCTCCAGGCTGGGAAATACTATACACGTACATATTCAGGCTAATTTTTAATAACCCCCAGCATTTAGATGTCTCTATCCTGCAGGGGTTAAAAAGCCATGCCATTTTAAAGCTGCATTTCACACAACCTGCAAGGAGAGCAACAGTCTTCCTTGCACCTAGCCTGTGGCTCTGGACACCAGGCTCCCAAGTGCTGTCAGCTTTGACACGGGGTAACAGACCCCAGTGCACCCACAGCACTTTTGGGCGATGCACCAGTGACCCGTCAGCAGGTACCTGCTTTACAGACAGGGAAACGGAGGCACAGGCTGGCTGCCCCCTCCTAAAAAGAGCAGTTTTCTCCCCACAGCATCAGAGCTTCCTTTGCTCACTTTTACTGCTCTGTTCTTTTTGGTGAATAAGAGAGCATATCTGATTCAGCAATATTATTAATCCCATATGTAGCTTATGAAGGGAGGAAAAAACAGTAATTAAATGCAGTCATAAGTTAAAAGAATCAAACGTGTGTTTCTTGCTTGCCTAATATCTGGCAAACACCTCGTGTTTACTCAATCGTCTGCCGCTGATTCGGCTGAATTGGGAGGCTTTTCTAACCTGCTGCATGCACCCTTTGGCCTGGCCATGGGCACACAGGGTCTGTGGGATGGCCTTTATTTCCCCAAGCTTTCTGTACTCAAAGAAACACCAGCCAGAGCCAGCACCCACTGTGCACACGGGTGCAATTGGGTGTTCCCAAGCACAGCTGGCTTTCCCAAGCTAACACCGCAATAAACAGGCTCAAATCTGAAAAACAAATAAATACAAACTTCTACATGAAAACAAAAGCTAACAGAAAGACTAAGAATTTGGCATGGACTGCTAGGAAAGGGGCAGCTGAGCAGGGTACAGCAGAAGAGAGGTGAGAATCAGTTGTTGATACTAGGAACTAAAGAGAAAAATCAGAAAGGGAGCTTCCATGCTGTAGGAGGAAATAATCAAGCTGAAGAGTAAGAAAAGGTTACCAAAGTCCAGAAGAGAAAAAAAAAAAAAGATTGCCAAAAAAAATATATCCCAAAAGCAAGCAAACAAAAACAGAACTGAAGGGCAGCAAGCTACAAAGACACCAAGGACAAGCACCGTCAGTAACAGGATGGTGCTGACACAGCTTGCCATAGCCCAGGAGATAGCAGGAACACCCACCCCAAGAGGAGCACTATAACCAAACCTCACACCACCACCTCACCGCAGTGCTTGCAGCTGGCTTTTCAAGGGTGTCTGTGTGTGGGCGGTTGTTCCTGCAACCGTGCTCCGCACAGGTGGGAACCTAGGGCAGGTGAAGCATGTATACAGGTAAGGGCATCAGCCTGGTAAGAAAATAGGTTTGGGTAAGTTCTGTGGGGGTTGGCCTTGTAAGGTAAAAAGCAAGTGTGTGGTTTTAGTTTTGGGCTTTTTCTGAAACAAAAAGAAAAATATTCTTGTGCTCTGTGAGATGCTGGTGGGTGATTCTTTCAGTAGGGGATGGCACACAGTTTACCAACAGAGTAAAGTTTCTGCTTATTGCTTTAGGAGCTCCTTCCCTGCAGCTGTTCTGTGAGATGGTTTTGGAAAGGTCCTTCTAGACTGAGAGTAAGGTAACCCTTTGGGGGGGGGGGGGGGGGAAGCACGTGAATTAATAGTGTTGTACTGGTGAGATGAGAGCAGTAAGGAGAACATAGACTTCTATCTAGTCCTAATACACTGAGCTTTCAAGTGGTTCCTAGATTAAGCTTAATCTCTCTGAAATAAGGGTGAGTTGTGCTCTCTGAGTTGGTTCTGTCCCTCAGGCACTGGAGGGTTTTAGAGCTCGCCCTTGCCAGGGTCAAGATCTGCTTCAGGGTACTTGGCCAGAAGGATGTGGAAGGAGGTGGTGACTTGACCAGAAGGATGTGGAAGGAGGTGGTGTAAAGCTGAGCACGTTTCTGCTGCAGTCAGTTGGTTCCTGCCAGGTGGTGTGAGAACTGAGTGATATTAGGAGAACATCCATTCATTATATTCTACTCTAATATTTTAACTGTTAAAAGAGCAGCCTCAGAAAGACGAAACGTGTGGCTGGATGTCCCATGAAGCCCCAGGGAGGACCTTCTCTTGCAGGGGCTCCGGTGGGCTCTGCCATGCCCTGGGCTCGGTGGCACCGTGTGGTTCCCGTGGCCCAGACTCTAGCAACTCCCCTGTTCCCACCCAGCCCTCCTTCCCTGGTTTTTCTTGCTATTCCCTCCATCCAGAGGATCATTTTTCAGACAGCCCCAGTGCTTTGCCCTGCAGTCAGACTATTTAGTCTGGTTTTGGTGACCCTGTCTGACTGTTCAAGAATAAGCTCTCAGGTTTCTCTTTTCTCTGCAATCACTACACTTTTTTTTTTTTTTTAAACAAATACATACCTTTGAGCCTCAGCCTTTCAGAAGGACTTAAGGTGGTCCCATTCTCCTTCCTCTGTGAGGAGAGATACTCAGAATAGCACTGGGATTTGCATTCCTTTGCAATTGTGCTGCGGGAGTGCTGGGTTACCTTCCCCTATTAGTCACTGCAGAGCGGCCATTCAGAGCTAACATTTACCAAAAAAATAAAAATAAAAATCTAAAACTATAGGAATACTCGCGTTCTAATATACAGGCAGGACTTACCTCTGAGCACTAAAGGAAAGACACCACCAGAGTTTTCTTTGGAGAAGTGATGATATAATTTTTGATTTGACTAATATGTGCTGAAAAAGCCCATTGTGCTTTAAATGTTAATTCCAAAAGCTTTTAAAAATTGCCATAAGCTCTTTTCTTTGTGCTGCTCAGCCATTGTCCATAGCCCCTAGCAAGAGTTCACATTGTGCCTCTGCATTGTGAGCTCTGTGCAGAGTCAGCAGAACGGGCTCCTGCTCAGGATGGATGGCTGTGACTGTTCACCAGTTAATTTTGGTTTAATTACTATACGCAAGTCGAAGTAGCTAATCGCTCGTCATAGGCTTTACATTTTAGACATCGTTACTCCAGCTTCTAAAATACAACTGGCTAATGCACAGGATGGCTTTTTTTAAAAAAAGCCCTGGGTTCTAGAAGGGGTTAAAAGCATGAAATACCTTTCTCCATAAATAACAAACAAAGAATATATTTTGAAAATAAAATGTGAGGAACTGATGCCATATCATATAAAATTTCTGGAGCTTCACACTCTGGGTAGTAAAAGTGCTGACTGTGACAAGGCAGGGGAGGCCTTTGCATCGATCGCAAAATAAAAGTTCAGCAGCGCTGGGTGCTGGGCTGGGATAGCTGGATTCATCCCGCTTTATTTGGCCTACTGCAAAACACAATAACCGCTGGATGTAGATTGTTCAGCTGCTGCGTGCTAATGAAGCCTGCATTAATCAGCCACTGTGTATTGATTTTCATGATTTGTCTGTCTGGGCCTCTCAAACGGGTCTGGAGGAACTTGGTGCTTGACCTTCACCACGTTCAATGAGAGGGGGGAGCTGCCTGGCTCCCCGGGCTCTGGGGGAATATCCCCATTTCTGGGGCTTGTCCCAGCTCCAGGAGCTTTCCCAGGGGTCATCCAAACCCCTGTGGCTCTGCTCTCCACCGCCGGCTGGACATTATTTTTATTTCAATGATTCTTGCTGTGGTGGAGGGAGAAGACAGTGACTTCCCAGCTCTGACGAATGAGGCGCTGGGGGTGAGACCCAGCGCAAAGCCGGAGCGGTTTGGCAGGGGACCTTAGTGTGAAAAATACAGCAAATTGATTTTAAAAGGCATTTGGAGGGGTCTGTGCACCCCCTTCCACCGCACCGCCCAGAAGCTTTTCAAGTGGAACAGCCTGCAGCTATTACAATAAACACCTCAGCCGCAACCTGTCTCTCATTTGCATATTAGCAGCCTTAATTTTGATGAAATATGCAAATGTATGCAAAATGAAATTCATCTCATAATGACACAAGGCGATTAAACAATTTTTATGCTTAAATATTCTGTTTAATGAAATCAAACAGACCCATGCGTGTGACAAATTTGCCTCAGCATGGAGAAATTAGTGGATATCAAAAAACTAACACAGAATCCCAAACATGGGACGTACTGCACTGGGCATTGAAATCGCCTCTTCAGCGTGAAAATAATCAGTGTTCCTGATAACCAAATGAACTGGAAATTATATTACAGAGAACGGCTAAAACAAGTTAGTGGCAAGGTACTTTGTTTCCTACTCTCCAAAGAAATCCCATTCTCCGGCCATCTTTTATTTATGTTCCAGATGTTAAATTCAGCAAACACGCTTGCAGGATCTTTTCAGATATTTTTGTGTTTTAAGTAAAAAGATGATCATATAGCTTCGCACAGCTGCAAGCAAAGTGGCTTTGGTGGATCGGGTGCCGCTGGATGAATCCTGTGCCAGCAGCGCTGGTCGGTGTGCTGCGGGACTGTCTCTGCTGGCACGGTGCTGGCGGTGCTGGCGATGCTCCTGCTCCTCGTCCCCATCCCGATGCCAGCCACCGTGAGCTGCTGTTTGCTATAATTATGCACTAGGTCACTAGTGCTGCACGCATTTGTTTTTATTAGATGCAGGAGTCTAGAGCAGAGTGCCTGGACATACATCCCCCTACACCTCAGCATGCTGCTTAAAGCTTGCGCCAGGCTCATTAAATGTTTCCTTTGCCTTTCTCTGCAACCTGATGATCTTGTCCAGCTTCGCCTCCCACATGAGCATCCCACCCCGTGTCAGTGGGGGCTGGGGGTGCTGAGCCCTGGCCCGGAGCAGAAGGCTGGCAGGTGGGGAGCTGCTGGGCTGCCCCGGCTGCAGTGGATGTGCCAGGGCAGTGGCCCCTGCACAGACCTGCTTTGGGTCTCCCCGGGTCACCTGTGGCAGAGCACTGGGACAAGACAGAGTATGGGCAAACTCTGCAGGAGTCACGGCATCAAATGGGGAGTTGGAGCTGCTGCTGCTGAGTGTGATGGAGTCATATTGCTGGCGGCATCCTGCGCTGCTCTGATTGTAAGGAATTGGCCCTGGGATGGTGCCATCTCCCCGTGCCTTGGTAGGGAGGGATGGACTCGTGTGGGTCCCCCCGGAGCCCTCCATCCTCCTGGGCACGGGGACATCTGGCTCCTGTGCAGAGAATGGGAAGAGGGTTTCCTCTTCTTACGCAGCTGGAAAGGGTTTCTTTTCATCAGTATGCAATATGCTTGATCTTCTTTTCCTTTTTTTCTGATTTTTCTTTCCTTTTTTCTAAAACAAAACCATCTCCCAGCTGCCAGGACACGGTCCCCTGGCCAGTGCTTGGAGGGCTGGGCGCAGCAGCTCCCTGCCCTGGCACCAGTGGGCTGCAGTGTCCCCAAGGTGGCTCTGCAGGCAGGGCAGGGGGCTCCTGGGTTTGCAAACCTTACAAAGGCCCCAGCTCGGGTGTGGGGAAAAAGGGAGAAGTGCACAAGGCCGTTATTTCCCAGCATTTCATTTCAGTATTGCTCTCCATCCGTCAAGATCTTAAAGGTTTTTTCCAACTGAAATTCTATGAATCTATGATTGTCTGTGGATTTCTAAGGCACATAAAAGGTGACAGTGATGTTAGCCATGGGGGAGTAACCTACTTTTTGAGAAGAAGAAACCAGTTAGGAATTATTTCCAGTTTGGTGGCCTGTTTCTCCTTTCCCCAGTGCGGTGCTCTCTGCTGAAACCAGCCCTTCCTCCTGCAGCGATCAGAACCCCCAGCGTGGGAAACACGATCCCGGTGCTCCAGCCTGGACCAGCATGAGTCGTTCTTGTTGCCACGCTGGAAGGAAGGACTGCAGTGACCCTCAGTCATGCTAAGCCTCTTACCATTAATGGTTTGTCCAGATGTCATTGTTTTCCCCTCTCAGTTCAGATATGATAAACCTGAGGTAATTTAATATTAGTCCTATGCATACTTGTGTTTTATTTTCCTGTGGACTGTTTTTACTACAAATAAGTTTTGAAAGGAAATTGCTGATGATGATTTTCCCATGTTCCAATTAACTTTGTCATGCTGAATAATAGGTAAATTCACAACTGGCCTCACTGTTTTCTAGACCCAGAGATGCCGAAGGTCACCTGATGAGTTTGCACTCCAGGATGTATTTCCCAATACTTAGCCCATCTTCTTATTTGTGTTTTTGTTTTGGTTTCAGCACGCAAAATGAAAGTTTCTGCAGCTTCCCTTGGGTGTCTTGTACATCTTTCTGCCAGGAAAAGAGAAAATCTGGAATACTAAATCTGTGCTTGAGTCCAATTCTTTATACCTCCCATTGAACATTGGCAGGGAGGCAGCCTGCACACCACCATTCCCCTCCTCCTGTCCTTGCTCAGAGGAGGTGGAAGACAACACCAAGCCTGGTGGTTGTTCCGTGTCTGGTGGCTCTTGCTTTCCTCTGAGAGCCCTTTACTGCCACAAAGGAGTCCCAGTGATGCGCAGCACCCAGCTTTGCTCCAGTCACTGATAGAAACCAGCATGTTTCCACAGACTGAAAAGATAGTAGGGTTGGAAATTATCTTTTCTTTCATCTGTCATTGCAGACTCATCCTAAATTTTCTGTCTGGAATCTTTTCTTTGCCTCTCCCATCAGAGCAGCATACAGATTTTCCTGTTTCCTCCCTCTCACTCCCTCATGTCTTGGCCGTTCTGGCTGCACTTTGTCCCAGCCGTGTTTCCCTTGGTTGCATTCTGCACTTTCCTAATTCTTCCAAGTCCCGTGTCCTCTGCTGTTGGTGGTATTTGCAATTTATCCTGGCTGAGTCTCATCTGTAAACTTTATTGATAGTGTGTTTATGCTGTTTTTCAGAGTATTGATGGTGCTCACAAGCAACGCTAGTCCTAGTGCCTGCTGGTGCTGCACTCCCCCCATGCCCCCCATGACACTTGTCCTGCTGCTCCATTTTGGCTCCCGTGGAGCCCGAGTAGGGTGGAAGGAGCATCCCGACTAGCTCCGGCTCCCGAAACACCCAGCGGCCCTGCAGATGAGTGGGACTGGTGCTGCAGGGCAGCTCTGGAGCCCTCACACACCCACTCAAGCCTTCATGCATCTGGAAATACCATTGCTGCCTCCCGATTCACAGCCGTGTTTTTTAACTACTGCTCTCTCCTTCTGGCTTCACACTCCCCTACACAGCATGTCCCTGACTTCCCCTCCTCTCCTTCTGGGCTGTCACAGAGTAATTGATGATTTTAGGGAGTAGTTGACTCAGACTGCCTGGTTTTGCTCTGTAAGTTCATTCCTGCAGCCTGGACCCAGGAGGCTGGTGTCTCACTGTCAGCACGGGACTGGAGCTGGGCACCTCCAGCCAGGCTGGGGTAGCTCTGGCTTTGCTTGGTCCCATGGAAATGCTCTGATGGACTGAGGGCATCCCAGGGAGCGCTCCATGCTGCGCCATGCTGTGCCTTGCCATGCTGCGCCATGCTGTGCCATGCTGTGCCTTGCCATGTTGTGCCTTACCATGCTGTGCCATGCTGTGCCATGCTGTGCCACGCTGCCATGCAGAGCTGTGCTGCACAGAGCAACTCTTCCCAGCCCCTCAGCCGAGTTAACAACTGGGAGCTGCACAAGCATTTTTGGCACCTTCTTTCCCCCAAGGGAGACTACTAGCCAAAGGGGGGTCTCTGGGCGAACCCCTGCCAGCCCCGGTGAGGGGATGGGTTCACTTGGTGCCTGTGCCCCATCCACGCTGCCACGGACAAGGCTCCCTTCCGCTGTGCCAAAAATTACACAGAGCTCAGAGCCAGGAGCTGTAGAGCTCAAACACGGACCCCTGCCAGGCCTCATAGCACAGCCATGATGTAAGAGCAGAAAGTCAGCAAAACCCCCACCACTCCAGCGCAGGAGCATTAACCCTTGCAGCAAGGAAGGTTGTGGGCTTCTGGTTCTTCCCCTGAGGGATTCTGGCTTGTCCCTTGCCTCAAGGCACTGCTCCCCCAGCAGCTCCCAGCACCCACCCTCCTTTGCCGGCACCTCAGGCACTGGTGGGACACCTCCCCACTCCAGGACCACCCCCAGGCTGTGCTGTCCACACTGACGAAACCAGTGGCTGTTTTTCCTTGCCAAGTGCTGGGCTGTGGCAGCTGTGTCAGGTGGGCATCCCTGTCCTCCAGTCCTGGCACTCCTCGGCGGGTGCCACAACTGGTGTCCAAGCCTCATGCTCTGCCTGTCCTCTGATTTAAATCATTCCTAAGGCAACAGGTTACAGGCTAAGAAGTCCTTAAATTATCTAAGAAAGTTTATGAACTTTCACAGCATAAAGTGAATGTGACATTTCCTCACCATAATAGATGTTCATCAGAAATGACTTGATCCAAACAACCTTGTGCTACAAAGCCATTGGGCCATGAAAAACCTTTGACAAAACAATCTCCTTTAAACGTGGCTTTGCTGGAATTAGGGCTGATTATGATCAGATGACTTAGTATTTCGACCTTGTTATATTCCCATTATTTTGACAATTCACTGAATATTTGTAATATTTTACTCTGGATGAGTACTTTCACAAAGTGAGGTACGTACAACTGCTGTATTCATTTTTCTGCGTGGATTTAGCTTGATCAAGAAGAGATGATGTGCTGTATGCTGTCCCTGCTGCACTTTCTAAATAGGCCATATTGGACTAATAAAAAAGGATGCACAAAGATGTTCTTCATCCAGAGACCATCTAGTGAAAATGCACCCTTTTTTTTTAATGGTTAGGACTTGCACTGTGCTGAGCTCAGCTGGTGCTGGGAGCTGTGGCAGCTCTGTTGCAGCACCCAGGAGTTGTGCTTGCAGATGTTTGGGGAGCACAGGGGAGCAATTCTGGCCCTGCCCACATGTGGTTCCGGGGCTGGAGGGTTTTCTTCAGGGACCAGACAAGCAATGCATAAATAAATAGGCAAAGTGGATGCAATTCCAAGCTCATATCATGTTACAGTAATCAGAGAATAAAACTGTTTTTCTCTGTGACCTTGTTACATCCATTTGCCAAGTCTGTGGAGAAAACTGCATGCCAAAATCAAACTTCCCCTTAGAAAGCATCACTGTTCCTCTCTCTGAAGTCAATTAAAAAGGAGCTTTAGATGGGGAAGGGGATGAGGGAGCGTGATGCACTGCAGGGACTCTCTGAAAAGGTTGGTCGGGTTCGGATGAGTGCTGCAGGGAGCTCCCGTCTCGGGAAGGACCCAGCCGAGCTGGTGCTTCCTGGTGGGAATCTCATGGATGGGTGGGGCCTGATAGTGCTGTTAATTGATTTGCTTTTGATAGTGCGAGCCTGAGTTTATTGTAAAAACTCCCGGCGCAATTGGAGGGCTGCCTGTTATTATCAGTCTAAATAAATATGGGTTAACAACAAATTTGAAACATCTGCTTGGGATGAAACTGTCTCTCTGTTAAGACTTTCCTAGCAAAGCGTCTTGTATGAGCGAGGCGGTGTGGGAGCCCCAGTGCCGAGGAATGCATGCGGGAGGCTGGCGGTCCAGGGCTTCGGCCACTGCTGAGCACATCTGACCGGCTGTGCTGGGCTCTGACCTCCATGGGATCTCCAGTGCTTCCAGGAATGCTGCTGGGTGGTACAGATACCACAGCTGCTGCTCTGGTGCAAAGCCTGATCAGCGCAGGGCTGGGCTGGGAGTCCCACAGCCCCTTCCTTGTACGCAGCGTTCCTGGGAATGGTGCGGTGTCAGCTGCTGGACCCAAGCATTGGCAGAGCATGGGTGTCTGTGTGGCTGGTGATGCTTAGAGCCCTGGGATGCTAAAGCAGAAATTGTTTCTGGAGTGTCTTAGGCTTTAAAGCCATTCCCAGGCTTCTCCTGCACAGAGGCTGCTCATACTAAAGAGCTGAAATCCGAGGGAGAAGCTGCTTGGGAGAGCAGCCGAGCACAGGGGTGCAGCTGCCGAGGATGAGGGTGGCACTGGTGGGTGCTTCGGAGCTCCTGGGGCTCCCCAGCTTGCAGGGGCTGGGGCACTGAGCTCAGCCGCCCTTGGAGATAAGATGAATGTGGGGGGAAGGGAGGGAGGGCTTTCTCACAGGAACCTTGTGGGAAAAGCAAAACCTCATGTCGTGGTTCACTAACTGCCTGTCTAATGATATCCCCGAGGGAGCTGGTCAGGCGTCATAAACCCCAGCAATTTGCCCCGGAAATAGGTGAAGAGATGTAAATGTGCTGAAGAGATGTAAATGTGCCACCTTGCAGGAGCTGGTGGCCCGCTGGGCAGCTGGTGCAGCTTTGGGGCAGGTACCCTGCAGTGCCTGGGATGGGGGTCACTGCGGGGGAACCACCTGCCACGAGGGTGCACGGGGATTTGGGGGCTGGGCTGCCTCCAGCCTGTCCTCACTCGTGGAGTGGCTGGGCACCCCACCCACCCACACTGGTGCTGCAACCCCGAGGCCCTGAGCACAGCAGTGCTTGTGGCATGCCCTCGAGACTCTGGAGGGGTGCACGGTGTTGTGCTCCCAGACAAAAACACTTGCAGCGGGCAAGCACACGTCCTTCCACAGTCCCATATGGAGGGTCCCAACTGTGTGCCAGGACAACCAGAGCCCAGCGATGGAGCCTGGAATTTCAGCTCAGAGGAGCACCTACATTCAGAGGCGTATTCGATGCTTGTTGAACATGAGCGAGGCTGGAAATTGTAGTACATGTTAGCATCAGTGCAGTGCTCAGTGGGGCCTCAGGGCTGCTGATGCAACAGTTTTATTTATTTTTGGATGCATGGGATGCTTGGTACTGAATAAATAATAATGCCTGTATCAGTGGAGGCAGCATGGTGCATAGGCTGCAAGCGCACGCTCAAAGCATGCTGTAAATTAAGCGCTAGCGGATGTCGTGGAGACGAGATCTGCCTTAACCTCACGAGCTAGGAATTTGAGAAAGCCACCTTGGCCACCCTTATCCTTCCTCCCTCAGTGTCTGAGACAGGCCAGACCCTGTCAGCTGGTCATCTGCCTGGATCCTCCTAAATCAGTGCTCTGCTCTCGCTTTTTCCTGAACACAATCCTATCTCCTCGCTGTTGGACAGCAGCCAAACGCAATCACTTCTCTGAAAGACTCGCTAAATATGTTCAGCAAAAGAATTTAATTAGCCTCTTTCTCTTCCACATGAAGCTTTTTAAGAAAAAAAGAGGGGAGAAAAGGAAAAGAAGAAAAGCTCCTTGTCTTCCAAGCCTATCTTCTCAGCTCACTGTTGTAGTCTTGCTGCCCTATTCAGGATTTTAGTGTAGCTCCAGCTCAGAAAGCCAAGCCCAGGGGAGCAAACCTGGTCCTGCCTGTGCACCACGCTCTCCCCAAGCACTTCAGGGGAAGAGCCATGCATCCCTCCTCCTGCTGGAGGAGTCGATTTTACTGGGACTTGGAGTTTAAAGGATTGTTTGGTTGGGATTTTTGTTTTTAGTTTGAACTCCTGTGAGAGATGAATCATAGCTACAGAAGTTTGGCTGAGCGTACAACGGGTTTTGCTGAAACACATGAATGCTAGGGAACACAGGGACTGGCACATGTCCCTCGTCAGAAGAGTGCTCCTAACGAATACCGTATATCCCTGCGTAGAGGCTTCCCTGGACTGGCAGCCTTGGCCATCCCGCTCTTCCACCATGCAAAGGGCAAACGGTCTCTTCCGAGGCTGCTGGGGTGGGGGCTGCGGGCAGAGGGAGGGCAGAGAGCTGTGGAGAGAGGGGCTGCAGGTGGTGCGTGCTGCCACTTGTCAAACCGTCCCCTTGTGCTGGGCTACTGTGGAAGCTTCTGGGGGAGCTGGGGAGGGGACATTTCCCTGGTGCACGGGGTGGGCAGGACAGCTGGGGGGTGGGCTGGCTTCTCGTCCTGGGGAAAGATGCTAGATGGGCCTCTGCAGCACTGACACTGAAACTGGGGGTTGCAGCTGGTGTCTGGACTTGGATAAACCGTGCTTGTTTCAACTGGTTTTGCCAGAAACCTCACCTGAAAATCCTTCCTCTCTGCATCGGCGAGAGCTGACGAGAACACTACACTTGTGGTTATTGCCAGTTATCTTCAGGTGCTGAGTCAGGCCCAGGACCGCCCAGGGCAGGATCTGTGTGGTCTGTGCGGAGCAGACATGTAGGGATGGAGCGCAGGAGCTCTGCCCAGCCCAGGGTTCGGGGCATGGGCACCCTCTGATCCACCGGCTGGGCTGGCTGAGGGGTCTGCTGGCAAGCTAACGAGTTGGGAACCAATTTGTTATGAAATTTATGAAATGTTATGTAACTGCGAGGAACCAAAAGACAGACTCTCTTAAAATGATATCCTTGTTAATAATCTCCTTCATCCATCACTGCTGCTCAAGGATCCTCTCGCCTTTATGCAGAACATAAATTATTGGGGGCGGGGGGAGGGGCTCTATAGGCACTGGGAATTATAAACAGCTGGTTGACCACAAATTACACCTCCTGCATTGTCAGCGAACACACGTGAGAGCAGTGACTGCCCTCTGTGAGCACCCGCGCCGGGGCTGGGGGCTGCACGGTGAGGGAAGCCTCAGGACTTTCAGGAGAGCTGGTCAGGACACTGCGGGGCTGGTACCATCCATCAGCCCCAGAATCTGCCCGTGGCGTGGCTGTTGCGTGCAGCTGCATCTGGTGTGTGGAGCAGCTTTGCAGAAGTTTGGATTTCCACACGCAGCTTGAAGGGCAGCTGAGCTGGGGTCTGTGTGAGGGGTTCCTCTGTCTTCAGAAGCCCTGGAAGCTTAGCCCTGCTCTCCGTGTTTATGACCAGGGCATGATATTTTAGCTCTGGTGATACAGAATCCTTATTTTCATTGTACCTTCTCCATGCCCACACTATTCTGTGCGCCCACGAGGACAAAAATGCCAGGACCCCCAGCACAGCAGACACCCATCCTCCTTCTGCTGAGCATCTCTCAAGTACTGGCTTCAAATCTGACTTAACACTTTGAGAACACCAGAACTTGGATGTCAAACTTCCCTCCCTAAGAGACCTAATTTTTAGAGGGACAGCACTCAGCGTTTTCTGAACCCTCTTTTGGTTTCCTGGGTATTTACCCAGAATCACTCATCACTTCTGCAAACCTTGGCCATCACTTTTATTTCATAGCATCTGTGCAATGCGGCCAAAGCTAATGCTGATGTTGGCTTTCGTGCAAAGCTAAGGGTTAAGGGGAAGGGATCAAACCACAGAATATATAGTGAATGCAGCTTTTCTTGTTCATGCTGCATTGTGATATATTTAAACTTTCATTTAGCATAAATACTGTAGGTCAAACACCAGACAGATTCACCAATTATATTTTCCCCTATTAGATGAAATATGTTTCTAATTTGGCTATAGTTTTGTTTTATTAGACCTGTGGCAGCAAGGGTGACCCTGTTTCAAAATAACCTTTTCAGATCATTTAGCCCTAGTCTTTTGCAAATAGAGTTTGATAAAGCAAAAATGTGCCAGTCTATTTTTTAAGTGAGGGTTATGTGAACCCAATTCCTTCCCTGAGTCAGGCAGGGGCCCCGCCAGAGCTTGGGAGCCCTTAGCAAAGCATTATGTTACAGCCGCCTATCTGTGCAGCCGAGCGAGCGTTACAGACCTGATGTGCATAGCTCAGAACTAAAATATTGTTTATTTTGCACAGCAGATTTGGGCCAAAGGATTTTTGTCTCTTTAAAATGTAATAAAATATAGTATTAGCATTTCCTGGGTTTAAATACTTTCAAGCCTGACGGCCTTTGAACACTGGTTGAAAGGCTGCGCAGTGTGACTCACTGGCCCCAGCTACAGATCTCCCTGTTTTTCTTTAAAGTAAGGAAGAACCCTTGCCTCTGAACGAGAGAGCACGCATCCATCAGGTATCTTTCAGGATCAGCTTTTGCTTTTTGTATGTGGTGAAATACAGATAGATTAGTTATTTTTACTTTATGCAATTCCATTTTTCTCCTGGCTTATCTGATCCGCTTATTTTACCAAGGGCTTTATTTCCTCCAGGCTCTGAAAGAAAGCTCAGAGCTTCTTGGAGCCCGGGGCCCTATTCAGCCTCCGCGCCAGATATCCATCAGCTCTGATGGCTGTGCGCTATCGCTGCCTTATCACGCCTGCTTACAAATCCGTGGAGGAGTTTAACAACGTGGTGGTGTGTGTCTGCAGAAGTTTTCCTCCGCACCTGAGGTCTTCGCCCCAGGTCTGCCCCTCCAGGCAGCCCAGGTGCTGTGCGTGCCTTGGCCCTACAGCCAAGCACAGAATGAGTGCCCGGACCAGAGGGGATTGCTCCTTGAACAGAATTTTCTTAAACGGTCCTCCCTCCTCTTATTGCCTGCAAAAAGTGTGTAATTAACTAACTTCTCCCTTTCCCCGACTACTTCAGTCATATTTCCTGTATTCACCAGCTAAGCTCCTGGCTCATCAGCCACTGGCAAGGGTGCAATCCCAAAAATAAATCCACAGGGAAGGGCTCTCCTGTCCCAGACTGCTGGCCCTCCTGCCATGCTGTCAGCACCTCAGCAGCCCCTGGGCTGTGTGCAGCCTGTCGGTGAGGGGACGGGGACCCTCACAGCCTGTTGCTAAGGGGATGGGGACCCTCACAGCCACAGCCTCGTGGGTGTCACATGGGCTTCTGGCAGTTGTGCTTCCCCTTAGCTTCTCCTGCTGCTCATTGGACTTACTGTGCATGATGATCGCCTGAAAAATAATAGTGAATGGCCATAAATGTGGTACCAGTGCGTCCTCCTTCTGTTGGCTTCATTTACATGACCACGTCGCCATGTGTGTGTGTTGATGGACCAAGAGCGAGAGCGTCCCATTGCAGAACAGCAGGAATGGTGTCATTGCCATTGCTGTCATCATCATGAGTCACTGTAATTCAATATAATTGTAACAGTAAAGCTTTTCACTTTGAAATTAAAACCAGTTGGAAAGCAGGATGTATCTTATGCAGAAAATTATTTTTAAAATGATATTTTGAACTGAGAAAGTCATGCTTTAAAGTTTTCTGAGATATGATCTTCTTAGCAAATATTACTTGTTACTAGTTAAATATTTGATAAACACAAAGATAAAGCCCAAATGAAAAGTATCAGCAGTAGCAAAACGAAATCCATGTAAAAATGTACTTGAAAATCAATGTATTCCTGTGAAATGTTCTCATGCCACTGAAACTGCAGTTTCCAATGGAAAAGCTCCATCAGAAAATTTCCTACTAATGCTACCCCAAGCCTGGAACCCCAGAGCTATACTGTTTCAGACACAGTTCAAAGCTGTTTTTGTTAAGTCTTTAAAACCTTTTAAGTCTTTATTGAGGGAAAATCCCTCTCTGCGCTGTCTCTGAATTTAATGCACATCATCTCTCAGGTATGGGAGGACACTCCCCTCCTCGCTATCAGAATAAAATGTGCTGCGGGTTCCCCTCCCCGGGGGGGCATCACCCCATCACCTTGCCAGGCAGCACCGCCCCAGCACCCCGCTTTGCAGAGCGAGGCTACCTCAGCAGCTCACCTCCTGGGTCACCTCTGTTGTGCTTTTCTTTTTTCCCCAGGAATCCTCACTGCCTGCTAAGTGATAGTAACAGGAAATCTTTTTGCTCAGCTTCACTGTTTGAGAGAGGGGTTTGCTCTGCCCTTGGAGCCCAGTGCCTCCAGTCCGAGCACGGCATGTGCTGCAAGGGGGTGGCTGCCCGAGCCCCCCGGCACAGCTGACATGCTGACAGGACCGTACAGTTTCTTGTGTCACTCTGAGAGTTTCCACTTGCTCTGGAGGCTGCTGCCAATGCCGAAGTCCTCTTAGACCTGGGCCAAGCCCTTGCACCACAGAGAGAAGGTGGAACTTGATCTTAAGCAAAACAGAAACCTTGCCAAGAGTTTCGACTGAAAAACCAAAGCTGGAAGGAGTAAAATTTCCAGTATCTCAGCCGGGCTGGACAGCCTGGGGCTGGATGTGGCTGGAGGGGCTGGAGCCCCGAGCCCAGGGCGGGTGGTAGAGCTGGCCACCGCTTGCTCTCCTGCAGCTCTGCCCCAGCACGGGCTGGAGAGGAACAGCTGGAGATTCCCCAGGAAAGGGAAATAAGGGAAACCCTTCAGTGATATGTTGTGTGGTTGTGTGTTGTCATTCTTCTTTTCTTTCCTCTTTTTTTTCCCCTTCACATTTTCACCCAGGTGCTTTGTCCTGTTGCATTAAAGGATGATTGTGGTTGTGCACCAAACTGTGTGCCAACACACAAGTGAGTGGAGAAAGTGAATTTATTTCTAGGTAGAACCCTAACTTGGGAATATTGCCCCTGGGATGTCAAACCCTGGTCCTGCACAACACACACGCTGAAAATTAACTATGGACTTAAATTCTGTCCTGAGAGAAAGGATGTATTTTGGAACTGAGGATGCAGAAAACAATGGCACACAGCATGGGAAAGCAAAGCAGGTGCAGATCACCAGAATGCTCTTCAGCTTTCCGATATTGAAAACAGAAATTTCAGTATCCAAAAGCTGAGAGGGGATCAAATGTTCCCAAACGGTGAAATCTCTAAAGAAGAAAAAGGCACCTGTGTTTTTAAAAGAATCCCATGGTCTCAATGCTGTAAGTTACAGCAGTCATAAGTGTTATTTACAGCCCTGTTAAAGCATATTCTGTTTACAATGTCTGCTAACTGTCCCAGGGACTGACTGAAGCTATCAGAGATTGAAAAAAAAACCCATAATATCTTTTATTCAGAAGAATGGGGAGGAGCAGTCTCAAATTTCCAAGAGCTGTATGTCTGCTGCCTGCTTCAGTCTCTCCAGCAAGTGCAAGTTCTTCAAGTAGCTTTTATATGATTATGTTTCTTATAAAAGTAATACTTCACATATGAGATAGGATATTTATCTTTTGCAGATAACATCCCCGAACATGCTGGTAGCCCTTACCAGATAGGGGTGGATTATGTGGAAATAAAACAATAAAGATTGGACTCCTTCCATTCAGTATTTACCAGCACACCGGAGAGAAAACATTTCTACAATTGAGAGATGTATCAGCAGTGTGATACTCTGGTGCCTCTGCCCCATCCTGGGCCATCACCGAGCATCACCCAGCATTAGGGATGGGAATGGCCAGGCAGCAGCACACGTGTGGCTGCAGCACAGGCGTGAGCAGCGTTTTACAGGGACCCCCCCGCCAGCTGTGGCCAGCCCAGACAAAGGTCGTTTCCCTCTTTTGAGAAGCCCAACATGCTCCTCACCAAGCAGTGCTGCTGTGTAGGCTTCTCTGCATCGTTGATGTTAGTGTTGTTAGATATGGATCCTGGTTTAACTTCCAGAAATAATAGGACGTGGCTTTTCCCTAATATTTGGAAACTTGCCCTTGCAACTATAGGGGCTGTGTTTTCCTATCTAGTACCAAGGTCAACTCAGAGATTTTTAGGTATTTAGTTTAATTTAAATTTCGGCATTTCTGAAGTAAATTCTTCCTGTAGTTTCTTGTTTGAGAAACAGGGCTATTTAAAGTAAGATTAATGTAAATAAGAAGGCTGGGTATTTACTTCTAACTTGCTGGTTGTGCATGCTCCAGCAGGGCTGTGTGAGAGCCCCAGCACCGCGCAGAGGCTGGGGCTGGGAGTGGAGCCAGCCTGGTCCATCGCTGGCCCAGACCTTTAACGTGGTGCCCGTGGATAACCCAGCTGTGATGGGCAGGGTGTTCTGCCAGCCTCAGTGGTAAAACCAGAGCACGGTGAGGGGTGATAACACCTGGCACCCCTTCCAGGTGCCAGGATTGGGTTTCCAGACCCAAAGTAGTTAATGTGATGCAGAATCCAGCAACACTCCTCAGGCAAGAAAAGGGACACTAACTGCAGACTTTATTATCCGTATGCTGTGTCTGTGACATTTGTTGGTGGACTAGTGCCTGCATTTGCAATGGGCAAGCATGGTTTGTGTGCAGAAACCCACAACATGTTGGTTGTTCTGCCAGCCTGCCACAGCCCCCTGCGTGTGGGGCAGGAGGTGACAGGGAGCACGGCTGGGCTGGCACAGGGCTGGGGCATGGCTCAGGGTGCCCTGGGCTTGGCAGGGCTGTCTCAGCCCCTCAGCTGGCTCTGTTGTACCCCCATGCAGGCATGGTCAGGCCCCCAAACGCACACAGAGAGGTGTAGCCAGCCCAGGCTTCAAACAAATGGCAAGCACTCTGCCTGCACAGGATGGCTGTCTCCTCCCAGGGACTGGGGTCAGAGCTGGAGCAGGGAAAGGTGGGTCATTTTGTTCTGTTGGAAGGGTCTGGAAAGCATTTGTGTGTCCTTGCTCCCACCCTGGCCGCAGAGCCAGGATGACCTTGCTGGCAGATCCCAGGTCCTCCAGGCTGTGGGTCTGGGGCTCGCCAGAACCTGCTCATCCAGAGGCTTCTGCTGCATGAGGCATAAGCAAAGAGATTCTTCAGCAATGGAAAAGTTATTTTCCTAAATGGACATTAATGTTTTTTCCATTAATTGGAAGAAATTCTGAGGCTATGGAAAACCTTAATGTGATATCACTGTGAAAAACTGCAAAAAATTCACACTGAAAAGGGCTTATGAAATCCAGACTTTTCCCAGCCAAAAGGGACTTTAAAATAAGCCCCTCTTCCTGGCTTCCCAGAGCCTCCAGTGTGTAAGGATGGCAGATAGCAAAGGGCACCTGCCCTTGGTGGAGCAGTGTGATGTGGGCCAGGAAGTTGTTTTGGCTGCCAGAGGGAGCAGCCATCTCATCCCATCCCACCCCACCCCATCCCAACCCACCCCACCCCATCCCATCCCACCTCATCCCACCCCTCCTCTGTGCCTGACCCCCCTGAGAGCAAGGAGACACCTATAAACAAGAGCCTGTCGTCAGCTCGACTGGCTCATTACAGGTGCTGTCAGCAGCAGGGCTCTTCTCCCTTGATTTATCACACCAAGTTCCTGGAAGAAAAGGAGGACAGCCAGCCCAGCCCTGAGCAGCACAGCAATCCCTGGAGCCCTTTGGGAAGGAGGGGATGAGCCAGCGCAGTGCAGGGTTGGCACAGAGCAGCAGGATGAGCCTTTGCCCCACAGCAGACAGGGTGGCAGGGGGTTGCTGCTCCTCCCTGGACCCTCTGCAGCTTGGGAGCTAGCAGAGGCATGAGGGGGGGTCCTGGCTGTGGCCATCCCTTCCTGCAGAGAGATGGGGGGCTCCTTTCTCCCTGGGCTTCCAGCAAGGGCCAGAGCTGCAGCAGAGCTCAGGGCTCTCACTCAGCACCACTCCTGCAGCTCCGCTTGACTCAAAAGGTTATTTTTGTTTTTGCTGTTGTTCCTTGGTTACCCACAGGCTTGAAGGGCAAGTGAGACCAGAAAAGTGGTTCTGCAAAAATGCCGTTTGCCCACCTCCGCCCCTGGCCAGTGCTGGGGTCAGGCCGGCATCAGTTCCTGATGCAGGATTTCACTGAACCTTGGCTCCTGAGCTGCACGTTCCATTCCTGTCGCTCCATCCACCCTGCCAGCAGCTAAGCCTGGAGCTGGCGAAGCTGGCAGCAATAGAGCAGGTGGCATTGCACCCACCTACTGCCCGCTGCAACCCTGCTGTGCCCGCTGGCTGGGAGTGGGGCGGAGGAAGCAGCCCCCAGCCCCCTGCCCAGCCCCAGCTGCAGGGGGGCCAGTGCACCGGGATCACCCGGCCGGCATCACTGGAGCGCTCGGTCCCACAGGCATGTGTGTGCCTAGCTTTTGGCGTCAGCGGGCAATGGAACAGACAGCCTGGTTCAGACACATCAATTAGCCATGTGCATAATTGTTTGCAGAATTGGAACCTTAATTTGCTTTTAATTCTTCCCAACTTGCCTAGTCCCCCAGTATCTCCCTGCTCCATCAGACATTCTCTGTTCCAACACAAATACTGATTTTTCTGGAATTGTGTTTTATTTCCTCTAATTTTGATCTCTTCTTGCATTCTTCAGTTTAAGAAGCAGAACCCGTGAAGAGTTTGGCTAACATGAGTATTTGTGGAAAGGTTTCCTTCCTTTTATCCCCTCTTCCATTTTTTTCTCAAAAACAGCTACCTAAAACCAAATAAGATTAAGATAAAAACCTTTAAAATGGGTTACATTAATTTAGTAACTAGATCCTTTGTAATGATGAAAGAAGCACAATATTCTTATGTAATAAGTCCTACTTAATAAATGCATTAATTCTTAAACTATATTGTTTTAATAAACAAGGCTCTAGACATGCCCAAGGGCACTGTTATTCTCAGAAGAGTTTTCCAAGAAGGCTTGTGTTGTTGGATTATTATTCCGTGATTTCCAAGTTCACTGAGTGGAGCTATTTTTTTTATACTCATATTGCAGTAAAAACAACAACTTTCAAATACTTTGTCAAGTAGATTGGGAATCAAAATGGAAACTATTTGTGTAGGATGAGAAGTGCTGAAAGCCTCTCGTTTCATGCAATTAGATTTGGAATCTGGGGCCTGGCTCACATTTTTTAAAACAGTGTTTTCAGAAGGCTCCATTAATAAGGGGTGGAGGTGTAGGAAATTCAGGTCACTGCAGTGCTTCACAGGCTAATCCTGCTCTTGGGGACATGCCTGAGAAGTCATGGCCAAGGCCAAGAGGTGCAAAGGCAGCATCCCAGGGTGCAGGCAGGACCCAGCTGCTGCCCGTGCCCAGGTGGGCACACACGTCTGGCAGAGCCAGGTCCCACTGCGCCTCCCAGCCCATCCCACAGCCGCCTGGCTGGCAGTGACCTCCCTCCCTCTCCTGCTGCAGGAGATGCGCATCAGCTGCAGCGATGGAGGGATCCTAGGCAGCCAAGTCTCGGGTGCTCCACCCCTGGGCTGCCCTGAGGCTGTTTGGTCACTGCAGTAAAGTTTTTGGTGATTCCTCCCTGGGGACCTTTCTGGCTGGATGCTTTGTTTGTCCAGAGCTGCTGCAGCACCGTGTATCCCTTGTGCCGTACATCCTCTCCCAGTGCTTCCGAGCCCTGCTCCCCTGCAGCTCCCTCAGATTCACCCCAAAATGGGCAACCCAGACTCCCATGTGCGTGGGCTGCCAGCAGAGACAATAAGAACTTTAAAAACACCCGCTGAGGGTGGGTTGATTAAAGAAGCACCAACAAAAGTGATAATAATAATAACTTGCATATGCCCCCAAACCCAGCTTCTTGGTGTCACAGCCCCTGCTTGGTGCATCCGCAGCCAGCCAGCGCCTGGGAGCACCCACGGCCTGGGGAGGAGAGGGGCAACCCTCCCAGGAAGAAAACAAGCCCCAGCCTGGGGGAAACAGGTTTAATTCCTGGGTATTTCCCTTGGCGTAGCTGCTGCCGTCACTCAGGGCAGCGGGGGGCTCTCAGCCTGTGCCACACGGACTCACGCCTCAGAAAGCCAGAAAAGGCCTGGAAAATCTGCTTTGCTGCGGCAGCTTTTGCCATCTTGAAAGGAAGAAATATTAATGGTGTGTTCACACCATTTAGTCACTGATAACATGTCGATGTGCAGTTTTGGGGCTCTGTGCTCTCATCTGACCGTGCTGCCTACCATGGGGGGAAAAGCAGCTCCTGCCGAGGCAGCCCGCAGGGAGCTGCTCCCCTCTCTCACCTTTTTGCTGTCACTGGCGTTCTTTCAAAACCGGATGCAAATGAAGGGAAATCTCACCCGTTTGTGCCTCCGTCGAGTATCTTCTGCTTTATTTCCTTGAATTATTAGCTCTCTTTTATTGGGTTTGGCTTGCAGGAGGATGACTATTTCATCCATCAAATCAGAATCTTTTTAACACTAATACTGAATTTATAGAAGTGGTTAAACGAAGTGTTGACAATATGGACAATGTGTTTCTGATTAACGCTGCAATTTAACGTGAAACTGCCAACTGCTGAGAGTTACTAAACAGAGCAGCGTTTTTCCAGACCCAGTGGGCTGGATCTCAGCGTCGCAGCATGAGCAGATGTCAGACACCGCGCACCGCACTTGCAAAGGACTGACTCTGCAGCTGGGGCTACTCCCCAGAAGCTTTGCTCTTCCCTCCTGGCGATCATATCTGTACTTTGTTCTTCCCATTTTATTGTCCTGGTTGGGCACATTTGCTGGTGTAGGTTACTAGCAGTGACACCTTTTCCTGCTGGTCCCCAGGGAAAGGTGGTAGTGGGGAAGGACACCCTTCCCACCTTCCCTTTGGAGTAGTTCTCTCCCATCAGTTGTTCCATGCAGGGCAGTGGGCTGGCAGCATCCCACCCCACGTGGACCTGGCTTTGTGGCCATGGGGCTGCCATGGGGCTGCTGGTGCTGAGCTGCACCCTCCGGGCATGAGCACCCAGTGCAGCATGAGTGTGGGTGGGTGGGAAAGCGGAGATGGGACCGAACAGCTGGTCCCTTTAACTTTGAAGGACAGCAAAGCAGATTAAAATATCCTTTCTTTTTTTTTCTTTCTTTTTTTTTTTCTTAATATGTGACACAAAAAAGGAGGAGTTGTACAAAGGAAATGGTAACGGGAACAAAAGGGAGAGGGAGAGAGGGGAGTGCAAGCGGAGCCAAGCCATCGCCGCAGTACCTAACAGAGGCGGCGTGATCACAGCCAACATAAGAAGTATCACTTCTACCTGAAATCTCCTTTGAGAGCACTCACAGGACCGGGAGCTTTGATTCCCTCTTTTCCTCTCCTCGTTAATCGCCTTCAGTTGCAATACTGAACTTCTGAAATTCAACAGCTACTAAAATATCAAGTATTTAGGGCAGGGAAAACCTTGTGGAGTGGGAGGTTTTGCAAAATGTTTTGGCTTCTCCAAGTTCAGAGCTGCAGTTGGAGTTCAGGAGTTTTCTTCCTCTAGTTTTACATCTGCTGGGTTTGATTTTTGCTCAAGGCGGAGTCAGTTTTGAAAAAAATGACGTGTCTTGCCCATGTGCAGGGCAGGGTTAGAAGGGCCAGGTAACCCTAGGCAGGTTTTGAAGAGCACACTGAATTTCCATGCAGTGCCCAGCCTGCATGCACAGCGTGACCTGCACTAATGTAAATCCCACTGTTTATCCCTCTGCCCATGTTCAGCAAGGGCATTCAGCCAGAGTCACTCTCACCAGTATAAATTTCACCTGCAGCAATGGAGCCGTGGTCACTGTAGCGCTAAATCTCAGCTACCCAGGCTGCTTGGGACTTGCTAAAACCAGGTTCATCCCTGGTAACACCAGTGAGGGGGACGATTTCCAGGCTTGAGCTAAAATAAAATCACTTTTAAACCTTCACTCAAAGCTTGAACTAAAGCCAGGGTGACCCTTGTCTAAGCTCCCTTTTCCTCACCCCGCTCCCACCCCCCAATCTCTTGCAGTCCTCCTCCCCCACCCATCCCCAAAATATTTCAACCCTCTGGCCTTGTTTAAGAGTCAGCTTCAATAGTACCATTGTTAAGGGAAAAAATCTCATTAAATTTGAGGTAAGAGGAAATGAAAAAGTGTAAAATATCCAGATTTATTACCTGTTGTCTTCTGAGCATTTGAAAATCAGGAGCTGGGGGCAAGGGGGTGAGTGGTATCAAAGCGGAGAGCCTGTAAGCCTTCCCATTGCCGCCTGCGCTGCCTTCTGCTTTAAGGGCACTGCTTGCTTGTAGCGCTGTTTTATCAAAAGAGAAAAAAATCGAGTTTTGTGCTTTTTGAGATAAAAAAGTGAATTGATCTTAACACATCAGACTGCTGGTTCTGAGCTCCATTACCCTGTGTACATGCAGGTAGGGATGTTTATTTGCTGAACTCAGAAAATTTTCTCAGCTCAGAGGGAAAGGTTTTCCAGGATAGGTACTGCCTGTTTTTCCCCCCCTGTTTCAAAGGTGAACAGAAAAGCAAACCCAGTAAATTACAGGTCGGCAGCCTGTGGGTCGGAAGCGAGAGAGTGAGACCCGCCGCTCTTGGGCACTGCACCTGAGGTGCTCCCAAGCTGCTTGTTCCCTTTCAGGACAGGGAAAGGATGCCAGGGCTCCAAAAAAAAGCACGTTAGAGAGAAACTATAAACCCTGATAAAACAGCTCTGGTCTCTGAACAACTATAGTGAGCCTTGTGAGAGGATGGAGCACCACAAGCAGCTGCTGGGGCTGAGTTACTGCCTGTCGGCTGAACCCCGACAGCCACCGGCACAGGGGGTCTGCGTTTGCACCCTGGCTGGGGAAGGAGCATGTTTTACCGGGGTGGTGAAGTGCGGAGATGCCCGATGTGAGACCCACGGGACCTGAGGGCTGCTCGCCAGCACCTCCGGTGTCCGCACGAGCGCTCGCCCACCCGTGAGCGTGCAGCTCCCGCTGGTGCAGACCCCAGGCAGCCCGCACCGGGCGCTCGGCAGGGGCCGCGGAAGGAGCAGCCCCCGGCGAACACCGCCTCGTTGAAAGGACTTTTCCTACCATCACGCGAGCGCTCACACCGGGGGCGGGAGCACCGGGTGCCGGAGGGCAGAACCGTCTGTCCAACGCTTCCCCGCCGGCACGCTGCGGCGCCCCCCGCCCGGAGCCGCTGCCTCGTGCCTGCGCCCCCCGCCGCGGGTGCCGAGCCCCCAGCAGCCAAACCACAGCCACGGGGCTGGGGCAGCACAGCGCCGGTCCGCGTAGCCCCTGCATCCCCCATCGCCAGGGCGCTCCGGTTTGCTCCCGCCCCGCGCTCTGCTAACACGGTTTCTGGTATGTAATTCGTGTGTCGAGACAGCTCTGCCTCTCACCTTCACTGTACTTGCTGGATTGATGTGCTGCTTGCTTTTGTCCTTTAAATGAATTAGTTGTTAGGGAGTAATGAGATAATTTGTCCTCTCTCCACGTGATGCACGGGGGGTGGGGGGGTTGGTGTCACCTGTGATAAACGTGCGTGCCACCCACCAGGCTGGGAGAGGCGGCGAGGGGGCTGAGCGCCGTCTTGTTTTCCAAACAAGTTGCCGTTCCTGGGCTTGTTGTTAGCCTGGTTACCATGGGAAATAATGCCGGCAGCCCGGGGAGCCGCTCCGCCAGTGCCGGCTGCTGCCGCCCGGCCCCGCTCCGCCCGGCCCCGCCCCGCCCGCTCCGCCCGGCCCCGCCCCGCTCCGCCCGGCCCCGCCCCGCTCCGCCCGGCCCAGCTCCGAGCCGCTGCCCCGCGCGGACAGACGGACAAAGGCAAAAAACAGACAAAAGACAAAATGCTGTGCGGCGGCGGTGGGCAGCTGCTTTCCTAGGGGAATGGAAACGGTTAACAATTAAAGCCCGTCCTCCCTCTCTGCCTTCCCCCCGCCGCTCCATGGGTCTGGCTGGACCCTGCTCTGCGTTTTCGGTGAGCCCCGCAGCAGTCGGTCACCCCGCCGTGGGCTCCGGCAGTGCCCGCAGCGTAGGGGGCATCCCGGGGCAGGGGGAGGTTCCTGCCGCCCCAGTTCTGGAGGTCCTGGGCCGCGGGGCCAGGAGGGAGAGGAGGAGGGAAAAGCTCACAAGCCAGGACTGGGATGCCAGGGAGCTGTCGACCCCCCGCAATGAGAAGGCATCTGAGTCCCTCACTGATGCCTCCAGGCTCCTTCCCCTGCGAGGTGTGGTGTGCGGCGGTCTGCTCAGAGGATACAGAGCTTACAGAGCATCACAACTGCTGCTTCCTTCACCCTGAGTGCTCAGAAGACTCATATTTACCGTAATTTTGGGTGCTTGTGGCTCTCTGATAGCAAGAATCAATAATTCCTCCTGTGTAAGCATCCCAGCGGAACAGAACTGGGGCCCCACAGAGCTGGATGAGCTTGCCTGGCTCATGGGAATGGCATTAGGACTGACAATTCAGGGCTGAATTGCCCTGTCCTGCACCTTCCAATCTATCAGCACCCGCATTTGGCTTGCGGGGCCTCTGAAACATCACAGACGGCTGCAGGAGATGGTTTGCACTGTTCACGGCCTGAAGCTGAGATGTCAAGCAACGCCTTGCTTAAGACCAAGGCGTGTCAATATGCTGTGAAGGCCCCAAGTGAACACTCAACCTGGTGGGTGCACTGGAGGCAAAGCAACACATTCATCTGTTACCAGTTCACTAAGACTGGTGAATGTAGGGTGACCCAGAGCTGCTAAGAGAAGCTAGTCAGTACGCAGGTCTGGTGGCGTCCCCACCAGTGTTGATAGCTGCTGGAAAACACTGAGCCATATCTCCCTGGTAGCATACATCTTCCTTCATCTGGAAGTGGCAGGCCCGCTGGTGCAGCCCTGCAGCCCTCCAGGCTGGAGTTCGGCTATTTTTTGCTGCCCTTTGGGTCTGGAGCCAGGTGGTGCTCTGGGCATGTGGAGGCAGCTGGCTGCACACCACATCCCCAGGAACTGGCACTCTTTTGTGCAAGGGAGCCCCCAGCCCAGGCTGTGCCCTTGGGCAGCACTGTGTGCCAGCATACAAGGGGTATGTGCCCCTGCTTTACCCATGACAGCATGCAAATATTGTGGTTTAGAGCCTCAAGCAAATCCTCAGCCCACTCCTGCCTTTGTAATTATGTGCCTGTGATCCTTGCTGGCATGGGGACCCTATCCTGGAGTGATGCTCACCCTACCCAGCCGCCTGTTTGCTGTGGGACCCCTCAGGCATGTCCTGGTGTGCAATACCAAGCAGTGCTGGGTACTGGGGCTTGGCAGTGGGCGCGGGGCTGGATGTAGTAGCAGATGCAGGGCCCAGATTCTCATTGTCTCCACAGAGGCAGTTTTAAATCAGGACATTAGTGAGTGGCGGGGCTCTGGGTGCCTGCTGATTCTCCCTCCATCCACTCTGTATTCTAACCCTAATTGTCTGCAGCAACCTGTTATTACCGCGCCTTTAACATGATAGACACAAATAGGACGCACTAATCCACTACTCTTTGGTTTAAGAGTCATTACAAAGTGCTTAATTAAGTAAGCCTCACTTAATCACAAAATGTTTGCATGCTAAACGAGTTCTTGTGAAGCACGACACTTGACATATTCTGTACAAAAATAATTACAAGCGGGAGGCCTGGTACATTGAGCCTCCGAACATTTCATTTCAGGCCTTGCCCATTCATCACCAGGCTGGAATTAAAAGGCTTTCAGCACCGAGCCGTGCAGAACTCCCACATTCCTACTGGCTGAGTCACCGTGCTGCGTTGATGCCGATGCTGATGCTGATGCTGTGCCACCAGTGTGCTTGAGCGGCTGCGGCGAGGCCAGTGCACTGCCAGCTCGATGGCGTGTGACAGGGCCATGGCACGGGTGCTGCTGACATCAGCTGGTGTTTGGCAGGTGCGGGTTCCACCGAGGCAATGGACCTGGCATCAAGCTGGGGAGTGGGACTGTGTGCCAAGGTTCCCAAAAAAGCTGGCGATGTCTGCAGTCTTCGTTAGTGTCAGGGTCTCCAAGGGTAGTGTTGTGGTGCCCTGGGATGCAGTGCCTGGAACAGGCAGGGGGAAATTTGGTGCCTCCCTGTCCCAGAGCCTCCCCCTAAAGGCAAAACCACCTGGCTACCTTCTGCCCCAAGGGACATTGGCGTTCACAAACCCTGCGCCCCTCGACTGCACAAAAGCTGCCTGAATGGGATTGTGTCAGGAGCAGCCTGCAGACCTTTGTTGGACATGCCAGTGCCCATTAAAATCCCTATCCCTGTCAGGATAATTGGGAACCTTACCCAAGGCTGCCTTTTGCTGGAAACCTGTTAATTAGTGTTCTCTATGTGCTGTAATGCCCTCAGCACCCCATTTCTTATCTCACACACTACTGCTCTGGTCGGAGTGTTTTGAGCTCCAAAACACACTGCACAAAGTGTGCAAGAGCATCCTCCAGTGCCCAGGGCCCATGCAGATGGACAGCAAGCAAGCGTTCCTCCCTCTGCTCCCCAGGGTGCTCTCCTCTTCCTGTGTTGGGTGGCCACTGCAGCGTGATACATGAAAGCAAGAAGACAAAATGTTCATAACATGCTCAGGCTCTTCTGAGCATGGGGGCTGCACCGGGACAGGGGCGGTAGCTGGAAGGTAGCAGGTCCCACTGCCCCCAGCATCCCCAGGCGCACTGGGGCCAGGTTGCCACTTTGTCCCATGGGCTGGCCGGAGCTGGCACAGACTGGCTGCTCGCCAGGCTGGTGGGGAGAGAGCTGCCAATGTGGGGCCATCATTTGTCTTGATAAAGAAACATGTCTTCGGTGTTTATCAGGGAAAAACAAACAATTTATATTAATTAGGAGGGCATTTGCAACCGGCCCCTTACTGCAGTATCATACAAGGGTTTTATCTCGTAGGAGATCACACTGCATCTTGTCATGATGCAAAGACAACTCATTTCCAAACAGCCTAAAAGGCATCCAGTCTCTGACATTCAGCTCAGTCTTCCTGTGCTGCCAAAGGTACCTTATGGCACAGACAAGACTCCCATCCCTTCCCGGGGACTGTATCGAGTCTCCTCTAAACCCCACCTTGGGAAAGGGCCCCTCTCATTATTCCTTGGTGTCCTCTTAGTTGATGTCAACGATGGTGTCAAAGCATTGCTCAAACCTGGTTTAGCTTTAATTGCACATACTGCACCTCGCTCTGAAATCCTGGTAACATTACTGGGTTTTGCAGGACTGTTCTGTCACTTTAGAGCACCCTGATTCAGGACAGAGTTTACCTGCAGCGTGATGCTTTGGGGTGGGCTCGTGGCCAGGATAGACTTCTCCTCTCCCTCTCTCTCTGACCCTGTCCAAGGCTATCATCCTGCTGAGGCAATGGTGGTTACCCATGGCTGCCAGTCTTGCTTGTGTGCAGGAGCTTATGGAGATGTGATATGGATATGTGAATGATAACCCTGCTAAAATATGCAGCTTTTTTTTTTTTTTTTTTTGGGGGGGGGGGGGGGCTTACCAAGCTGTGTTTTTCTAACAGGGGCACGAGAAGATATTTTCTTCTCATTTCTTGATGTCACAGTCCTACCCTGAGCCAGCTGTGACTTCATCTTCATCACCTCACGACATGGATGTGTGCCAGGGGCTCAGCCCCTGCCCGTTCCATGGGCACAGGTCAGTGGCTCCAGCCCAGCCCGTGCCTGGGGCTGGTTTGCCCTGTTGCCATGGCAATCACTGCTTCTGCACATGGGACATCCTGCAGGAGCCACAGGCACCATCGGCCTCCTGGTGCCAAGGGGAGTGGTGGGAGGGCGTGGAAACCGGGAGGAGCATGGCTCCTTCCCGACCCCTAGCACCCTGGTACTTCATGAGCTGGCTGGATTTCAGCAGAGTTTTGTTTTGGGGGAAAGCCGGCAAAAAAAATCCAACATCGCTGTAGCCTCCTGTGTGACATTTTCATATCAAATCATTTCAATTTTTACTTCTGAAACAGTTTGTATTTCAATATTTTCATTATTTATCACATTACGTTTTGTGTTTTGCACTGTAACTGTTGTCTTTATATTAATTTTGCATGATAAATTATTTTCCTTGAAGTCAAAATCAAAATAAAATCCAAGCAGTTTTGTCAAAACCGAAACATTTTAGTTAAGCTGCAGCAATGATTTCCAGCATGTTCCTCCACAGACAATTTAAAAATGTTTGTTTCTGCTCTCGTTCCAAAAAAAATTTTTGAAACCTGGAATTTGTGAAGCAGATCTGCTGGGTGACTTTGATTTCCAGCTCGCATGGATGCTTTGCATCCCTCTGTTGTGAAGGCAGGAGAGGGCTGGTGGGGGAGAGAGGAGGGCGGGCGATGCTGGGGTCTGCAGCCGGCCCGGGGCTCCCAGGAGGAGCCGAGCCCCTCCTAACCTGAACGAGCCTCGCTCTTGGATGCCGGCACTGACACGGCACCAGGAAACACATATGGTAGAAGTTATTGAGCAACATTTCCAAACTTGGTCATCTCTCTTACACAGGCACGGTTTGCCCAGGCACACTGGGAGACTCTGCCTGGCGGTGGCTGCGCAGCGAGGCTAGGGCAGGGGCGGGCGGTGGGTCGTGCCGCAGTGCGGGGCGGTGGGTGGACTGGTACGTTCGGCAGCCCGGGTGAGCCCTGGTGAGGGAAAGCTGCCTCGGGGGGATGGACGGTCGCGCCTGGGAGGAACCGAAGTTATCTGCAAACTTGATCTTGAATTAGACTAATACATTGGCCCAAAAAGGAAGGAATGGTCTTTCTTTTCCAAAACCTCAAAGCGTATCAGATTGCCATTTTCAAAATGAGGTTTTTCATTGCAAAGTAGCATTTATCAGTTAAGTACCGATTTGGGGAGTTGCCTTTGTTTCTGGAGGGAAGGCTTTAGGAAAGGGGTTTGATGATGTGAAATGAAACACCATACTTCAACCGAGTTTCACGCTTGCCCCCAAACAGTCTTTTAATTATTTGTTGCCCTAAGATTCCAAAGGCTTCATCTTGGGTTCACTTTTTGCAAATGAAGTAAAAGCAAATCCGTGATTTGCCTGGCGTGCTCTGGGTGCTGCCAGATGCTTCTTGGAGTGGAGGGACACTCACGCCCACACACCCTGTCCCCATGCCGGCACACACGGGGCCTGGTGGGGAGCAGAGGGAGCACAGCTCGGCAGGGAGAAAGCGGCACGGGTTTGCAAATTGTGTGTGTTTCACCATGTTTATTTTGTGCTTTGGGAAGAGCTGTTGATATTCTGACACTTGCCAGCTCCATGGGATCTTCAGGGAGTCTCCTTCCCTCCCCTCCCACTGCCCACATTCCCCCTTCAGCTTTGCTTTTTTTTTTCTGCCCTTTTTTTTTTTTTTTTTAGGCAACCTTCTCCCTTTTGCATTTCTTTTGTTCCCAGACAGGGTGTGAAGAGGAGCTGGGAGAAGGGCTTCCGTGCTCCAACTGCTCCCAGCTGGAAGAACCACCAGGGAGCCTGCCCAGGGTGGTCCAGCCTCTGCCAGCTGCAGCATCCTCTGGTCCCTGACCTCCCGGCACCACGTGAGCATCCTTGGGGTGCGCTGGCAGCCAGAGAATGCCCACCCTCACCCCCGGGCACAATGGCAGCACATCCCTATGTAGTGGGCAAGGGCAGCCGCTGCCAAGGGGCCACCTGGATCCATCCCTTTGTCGGCCAGGCGCGCGTTAGCCGACGGCAGCTCCGTGCCGGATTAGCTGGGTTAAACCGCTAATGCTGCCGCTGTGTGGAGGGCTGCTTTCAGTAAGTGGCTCCCTGTAGCTTATTTGACTCCAGGCCCAAATCTAATGTCTCAGTGGGCCTGTTACATTAAGCAGGCCCAAGTGGTAGGAGATTTAAAGCATCAAAATGAAGTGCTTTATCACTCCGTACTGTGTTCTTGGCTGCTTTCGTTGGCCTCACTTCACAGGAGCCGCAGCCTGCGAGCCGAGCCCTCTCGGCAGGCCCATTACAAATTCCACTTGTTGACGGTTGCCTTGTTGCAGGATTTAATGGTAGAATAATATTTACACAGTAAACTCCTCTGGAGGTGTTATAAACACCATAAAAAGGATTTTAGAAGCTTAATGAGCGTTAGTGAAGTCGAGACAGGATAATGTGGCAACTGTGCGCTGTAATCTGATTTGGCACCTTCTGCACAGCAGGAGTTAGTGGGTGGAAGAGCTTTTTAGTTGGTGTTTTGGTTTGGTGTTTTTTTTGTTTTGTTTTAGTGTGCAATATTGTTTGTTTAGCACGGTGCTAAAGAGGGGATGCGGAGCGAGGCACCCGCAGGACCGGCCAACCTGAGGGCACAGGCTGGCACGGGGAGCATGTGCTTCAGCACTCCCAGTACCTTTGATCATGACATTGAGGTTGCTTTTTGTCAGATATGGAAGGATCAGTGTTTAAGTTTATGCTCAATGACACAGCCTTGAACTCGGTCATAATGGTAACATCAATAATTTTGGGACATTTTGGGCATGGCGAGCCAGGCAGGCAGCAGCCAGTGGGAAGAGTGGCTGTCCCAAGGGGTGAACACAAGGCAGGGGATGGGTGAGGGTTTTGGGGCTGGGATCTCCTCCAAACATCAGTGCAAACGTTCCACCATGGGAACAAGCTACTGTGCTTTTAGGACCCTCCTGCCCCGTGCCCATTTGCTTGTGAACGTTACCAGACACCCTGGCACAGCAAAATCCCTCTCTAAATCTGACTTGATTTTATTTCACCAACAAATGGTCAAGAGCCGATGAGGGGTACCCCAGGTCTGCTGCTGGCAGAGTACAGCAGCAATCCTGAACCACCTTGCCTGTGCTGCAGTGCCATCACGGCCGTGCTGGGGGGCTGGCCCAACCCCCTGGCATGCAGTGGGTGCAGGAGGGGCAGGAGCAGTCCTGGGGACAGCAGGCACAGACTCTGCTGTCATCCCTAGTGCTCACAGGTAGCATGCTGCAGCTGCGTGTTTTCCAGTATCTTTTTGATGTTATAATTCACGTTTCCTCCTTTATCTGAGCTGAAAACGCCCTCTTCTCTATTCTTGTGCGTACATATATATACATGTGCATAGATGCACACATGTATCTGGACTATTCTGGGAGCACTTTGCGAATCAGCCTAGTGTTTGGTTATTCATGTGCAGATATTTTAAGGTTCTTTTTCAGGGAGGCAGAGGGTGCAGCTTCTCTGTGTGAGGCTCCTGTGCTTCTCGGTGGGCGGTGGGCATCTCGGTGGGTGGTGGGGGGAAAGGGGACTGGCTGCTGTGCTCAGGAGCGCTGAGCTGCCCATCTGTGACCAGCACTGGCTTCTGCTGGTGGGAAGGCTGTTTCTGAAAGGAAAATTGTTGGTGGGAACCTTCCCATTTTTGCAAAGCACTGATTACTGAAAGGTATATTCTTGGGGGTTTGCTAAAATGATTGTTCAGAATTTAGATTATTTTGAATTTTGAATATTTTTGTATTTTTATTTTGGTGTTACAATAACATATAAAAGTTTTTGTTTTTTTTAAATAGTCTATTTAATGCATACTCTTGAAAACTGGTATTTCTTCACCTTTAGAGCACAAACCAAATGTGAAGTCCAGCATTTCAGCCATGAAGTTAATGGCTGCTCTGTCCCCAGCTCCTCTCCCTGTGCTTGGCTCTGGTTCAGCTCCGCTGGCTGGGGTCTGTTCTGCAGCACAAAGCCCTCTGTCCGCCTGCTTGGTGGCAAAACCCACCCCCTTCCACCACCTACGCTCTGCAGGGGTTTGTGAACTTCGAGGACTTTGATTTTGACACTCGAGGAACTACCCTCGGCTTTTCCAATTTCTGAGGGACACGAGCAGCCGTGAATCTTGAGGCTGACTTGCCAGGAGCAAAAAGCTACCTTTTGTAAATAAGCCAATATTTTCTTTCTTTCAAGGGGAAGCTGACAAAGATCAATACCAGCCTGCAAAAGACATTGCCCTCTTAAGAATTAGCCCTTTGCGGAATCATTAATCCAGGAAGCTGTTACAGGGTGACAAGAGCATGGAGGCTCTGCCAGCTCTTGGAGGGATCACAGCAACATCCCCTTATGCACAGAAAAACAAACTAAATGAAATCACTGGGAAAATAGCTGCCATGCTACAGGCTCATTCTGCCTGAGGAGCCGACCTGACTGTAATTAAGAAAAGCTGGTTGCACTTTTGTAAGTGTCGTTAAAGTTACTTGGTATTTTGCTCCCCTTTGACTTCACCTAGGACTGGGCAGGGCAGGGCTGGCTGCATGTCCCCTTGCACCATCCTCTGTCCCTGCAGCATGCAATGTGTTGGAGCATGCCCAGAGCACGCCAGGGAGAGCTGCGCTTGCCCATCTTACTGATAAGGATGGAGTGCTAAGAAAATCAGTAGCATTATACTGCTGAATAAAACAAAGGCATTATTTTTGTGTTTGGCTGCTCTTAGGCATTGCCACAGTTTTCCCAAATGCTCCAGCACTTTTTTCTCTTCTGACCACTCTGGCACAGGCTGAGTGACAAGAGATGAGCTTGAACCCACTGGCAAGTTCACAGTGCTGAGTTAGAGGGACCCCGACAGTGGGATTTATTAGACACACTAGTCTCCTGGAGGAAAAGATAGATGCCCTATCCCTTGAAATATTTAATGGCTTAATTCTGCACGAAGCACTTAGGTATACGCTCTGACGGGTGCTCAGAAACAAGTGGTGAGTGCAGTACGAGACCCTATAAAACAAAGAAAAGATTAAAAGCAAACAGCTAAAGAAGGAAAAATGCTAACAAGTGGGCACGTTCCCTGTCCAAGTCCTGCAAGCTCACCTTCTGGCTGCAGCCAGGTTGTGGATGCCCGGGGCTGGGAGGTGCCAGGGCAGCTTTGGAGGGGGAGGGGGAGTCCCCTGCCAGTGCCAGGGCTGACACGTTGGGGGCTGGTGCCCCAGGTGGCGCGGGAAGAGCCCCTAGGGGCAGATGTGCCCAGACCCCCCTGCCTGGCAGGACGGCTCCAGCCCTGGGAGCAGCAGCGCCTGCACTGAACTCCTTTCTCACTGGAGGTGTTTTTGAGTCATGAGAATTAAGCCATGCCCCTTTCCTGCAAACACTTGTCTCCTCTTTATCCAGGGGAGGAAAGATGGTAAATGGGGAAAAACAGAAGAATCCAAAGCTCTGCATGCAGCCCGCGAGCTGGTGCATGAGCATCTTCACTGCAGAGGGAAAAATCAATGCTACTGGGAGCCCAGACCTGTTGCTTCAGCAGCAGCCAAGCTCCTCATGAGACAGAGGAGGGGGTGCTGTGAGAAAAGCCCCTCATGCTCTGCAGCACTGTGGTGCAGGACCACGTGCCACTGTCTCAGAACTCATCCTGCAGCCCAAACCTTCCGGCGAGGGGGAGCCGGCAGTGTGGAACTGGGGATTCCATGGTAAATGAAACCCCTGGGTGCACAGTGAGGGTGTGCAGCCTCCTCGCCTCTCCCAGACACCCACGGGTGAGCAGGGTGCAGAGGGCACGTCTGTTCTTACCCCATGCTGGGGGATTCACCTCCCCGATGCAAGGCAGGGCCATAAGGGATCAAACAACAAGTGTTTAAAGGGAGCAGGGCTCGCCAAGTGTGGTTTTCTAAATGGGGTGGGAAGCTCAGGTAAATCAACAGTGTGCTACCAAGTACATGTAGAGGGGGAGACCTGGGGACCAGTCTGCAATATGGGTCCTGAGTTAACAGTTTGACTTGATCTTAAAGGTCTTTGCCAACCTAAATGATTCTATGATGTTGGCTTTACGGAATAAGTTTACCCATACAAAGGTTATCAGGAGCCAATTTAGCTGATGCCATTGCCAAGGGGGAGCCCTCGCTGTCTGATCTGTTGCTGCAAATCCAGTTAATGACCAGTGCAGCTGGGAAAGAGACGGGAGCGGTCCCAGTGCTCTGGCAGCTGCTCCCAATGGAGTGTACAACAAAGGGCATGGGGCAAGACTTGTTCTGTAAGTACCTGCTGTGGTCACTAGCACTAAAAGTATTTCACTGCTGTTGTGTGGAAAGTCACCACCTTCCTCTGGTCTCTGCAGCTCTGCTCTTTCCCTCTGGTCTGTATTCAGACCATAAAAATGCAGTTGACTCTGTGAACCAGCTCAGTGAAGCTTGAGTACATGGCTTTGTTGAAGCTCAGGAAGCCTGCGTGCACTCCTAACATCAAGTACCTAATCCCTCTCAGATCAACAGGACAGTTTGTTCACTAGAAACAAAGCCCTGCTGGGCCACGGTCTGGCGTGGTGGCACAGTGGTGGAGAAGCCCTGCTGCGGCACCAGTGGGAAGGTGCCCGTGTGGCAGCCAGGCAGCCCCCAACCCGCAGTGGGCCCACGAAATGGCAAGTGCACGAGGTGAGCTGTGGCGGTACGGGTGAGAGATGACATGTATAACCTCATTTAGCCAAGAAGAAAACTCAGCCAAAAGCTGAACCGGTGGCATGTCTAGTTAACAGCTAGAAATGAAAAAATAATTCCAAACAAGGCGTTTGTCACAACATTGAAGGGTCACCCGCTAAGCAAAGGAAGCCAAAGAGGGATACAGTTTTTAAGGGTAATTACAGTTTGTAAGAAGTTTTGCACTCGCTCTCTAATTGTCGGAGGGTGGTGATTGGCACCGCAGTGCTGCAGCAGCGCTGGGGAAGCACCACAATAGAGCTGTAATTTACAGGGCTGGAACCGTGAAGTCAGAAATGGTTTGGGAATTATTACTAATCTTTATGGATTCAGTGGTTCGTGTGCTGTCCAAGGTGATTTGGATTACAGATTCAGGAGGAACCGTTAACGGTGTTCTCAGGTGTGCTGTCATGCTGCCTGAGCATCTCCTGCCCGAGACCCCATGTTTCGGGGTGAGCTGGAGCAAACATTGCTTCACTTCTGCCTCAGTGAAGAGCCCTCCGCTCCTCAAGGCTTCCATGGGAGGTAGTTATAAAGAGCAAGAAAGTTGCCTTATCACCTTTCCTTAACAAACTAAATGATTAAAAGCGCTTTATAGCCAATACCAGCAGGCACAAGGCAGTCCCTGTGCCCACCCCAAAACTGGAGAGCAAACCCCATCTCAGCACCTGGGATGCTGCTGGGGGGGGCAGTGTGTCCCAAGCTGCAGGTGACATTCCCAGCTCCCCAGCTGCCAGGGAAGGCACTGGCTGCAGTGTGGTGCCTGTGGGCTCGGGGGTCTGCCAGGCTCCTGCCCATCATGTGGAGCATCACCCTGGCCCCACGGGCCCCTTCAGCTGGGCAGGCTTGCCTGCTGCCTGAAGGGCTTGTGGCCAGATTGCCCCCACCCCCCACCCCCTGGGACCCAGAAGCACAATTTGGGGCAAGATTATGTTTTCTTAATGAGTTATTTTTCCAGGCGGTTCCATTCCCTGGGTTGCATGGGGCTGAGTGAGGGCAGCACAGGTTACGAGAAGTGAATTTCTGACATAAAAGCTCCTCTTTGCTCTTGGTAACGCCGTCCTCTGCCAGCACGGAAATGCGCAGCTCTTTCACGTCAGGCAGCTGCCCGTGTTCGGGGAGAACTGGGGGGGGGGGGGGGGGGGGCGGAAAAAAACCCACACTTTTTTCATTTGTGCTGATTTGCATATTAATAGTTTGCATATTAAACAACTACTTCAGAGGGTGGGCGGGCTAATGAATGCAGCAGTCTCCTCTATTTTAACTCAATTTGCCTCATCCATATTCCAATGACTTTGGGGATTGGTATTCAGTTTTCATTGAAATTATCCAAGCCAGACCTAATTTGTGCTGCCCTTCCATTAATCCAATTAATTAGCACCATTGATGTGTACTGCCTTTGTAATGCAGCTTTGTTCAGCACTGCTGCCACTAATGACAGCCTAGTATCAGAGCAAATAATGAGCAAACCAAAGGAGCATTTGACCCTTGATGTACCCTCACACAATGCAGCAGTTTTTAGTCTGGAGGCCCTAATTTAGGTTCGATAGCCCAAATTATAGACAATAATTCAATATTCTTTGTGGGGAGCTGAGCAAGTGTCACCCTGCCATTTGTTTAGCTTATCATTTTTTTCCCTGCCTCTTTATTTATGTATTTTTTTTTCCTTTTCATTATTTTCCAACCTGGCCTCCCTGCTCCACCTCCAGCATTGATTTCTGACCTTGTTTTCACTGAGAGGTCTGAAGATCTCTTTGCTCTGAAGGAATTCATTAACCTTTCCCCCTGCCCAGAACTAGAGAGAAAATCTTTATATTTTTAAGTAAGGCAAATAAACACTGTTAGTTATTATCAGAGTCCCCTTGCTGGCTGCTCCCCAAGAACTTGGCTGCTAGCTTAGGAACTGCTTCTGGCTTTCCATTTTTGGGGCAATTTTGGGTTTGAAGTCATTGTTTGAACACCAACTAATCTTCTCCAGGGCCTGGGTTCCCCCTGGTGCTATCCACGCTCTGTTGCCACTCTCTGCACTGGGTGCCATCGCACTGCTTTCCCTTCACCACGGCATGGCTCCGGCAGCTCCCGTGCCCCCGCAATGGTTACAGACCGACACGCAGTTAAATGTGGCTTAAGAGCAGCATAAAGCCAAGCCCATGGCCACAGACCCTGTGCCAGGATACGTCCCCACAGGGGCTCTGCCTGGGGAAGGGGGATGTGGGGGAACTCGGGGAATGTGTCCAAATGTTGTGAAAGCAGCCGCTGCACCTTGCACACCAGGTCTTCTCCATCCCTCCATCCCTGGCCTAGTGGTGCAGGAGAATCTATTAAAGGAAGCATTCAGCTATGGTTATCCACAGGTAGGTCACTAAATTCATTAAGTTAATTAATTACATGCGGCACATTCACTGTGTCCACAAGTGTTTGAACTGTAAGGAGAAGGGTATTGTCAGAACTGGGAGGAGGACAGAAAGTCAATTTGCAAAGGGATACGGAGATTTTGATGCTCAGCCTCCTTTTAACTGGAACAGGAACATTATCAGGAAGGTAGCAAAACGCTGTTCCAGGAAGGCTGATAAGTAGATTTGGCAAAACCGCTGTTTTAGATGAAGCGAATCAATTCATTTTAGACTTTTAAAATCTCACAACAGATAATTTTAAAAGTTGCTGCAGGAGTAAAGGTTGAACATCGTTGTAACTCTGCTTCGTTTTCCTTGCTTCTACCAAAATTTCCATTTGGGAAAACGGGCACAGTTTTGTGAAGTGTTTGCATTGTGCAAGAGCGATGTTATCTGGAGTTTTTCCAGAGGTTTTCTGGAGCAGCGCGGCCGTGGCTCCCTGCAGATCGGCTGAGATGCTGCACAGGTCTGCATGGGCCATCCCGCTGCTGCAGCTTGGCGGGGCTGAGGCGCTGCGGGGGATGTTTGCTTTGGCCCTGGGCTGGGTCAGAGGACAAACCACCATGGACCATTGCCACAGCCTCTGGGACCATGGCACAGGGCACAGTACCTCCACCAGTGTCCGCCGAGCTGCAGACATGTCTTTCACACTGCAGAATGGGGAATCTAAGCAAATATCTCCTCCTGTGGCTCTCCATGCTGTTCCCAATCACTTCTCCTCAGTGTTATAAATCATGCTATTTGAATAGAAGCTTATACAGTTAGTTGCCTGAAAGATTTTACTGATTAACCTTAAAATATGCTATAAATCTTATTCTTTTACTTATGGAGCATCAAGAAAGCAAATAGGCTCCTGCGCTGTTCAAGGCTGGTGTGCACAGAGGGGCAGGCTCTGTTGGCAGGGGGTGAAGGAGCTCCTGGAGCTCCCAGGGTGGCAGGGGCTGAGGGATGCAGGGAGTCCTGCTCTCTGGGGCAGGCTGCAATCTGCATCGCAGAAAAAAGGTGCTTTTATACTGGTCTGTCCTCCTGTTGGGGTGTACAGCCAGTGCTGCACCACAAGGCTGAGGTCTCCAGCTGACCTTCTGGCAGTGGAAGAGGGCTGCGAGCTGGTGGGTAGGTAATTCCAGTCTCCTTGGCTGTGCGTTGCCTATGGCTTCAGAATAATGTCTCTTATTCATCTCTTCATCCTGAAAACCACAATGAAACTGTAGTCACTGAGGTGTGGTGTGTCTTGCCCTGCAATTGCAAAGAGCTCCTATTGTCCTCAGGCAAGTCTGTGCTGTCAGTGGAGGTGAACCACCGGTCCCATCGCACAATGTGCCATGGGATGTTCACGTGCCAGGGCTTCAGGAACACTGTGCTTGCTTTGGACCTGTGATCTTCCTATGCCGGGGCTCAAGGACAATGTGCAGCTCAAAGGTGAGATGCATAGGTCCTAAATATTGCTGCTGTTTTTTCAGGTTGGATGGTACAGCAAGCCGTTCATGCTAAATTGTATTTTCTGTGTGTACACAGGGTGGTTTCTGCTGTGTTGGTGCTACTCAGCTTCTGATGAAACCTAAGGGAGGAGGGTTTTACCATCTTGGTGTTTTAGTACTTCTCCCCTCATGCCTTGCTGTGTGACAGAGCCTTGCCTCCAGCAACACACCTGAATTTCTCAGCTGTATGAGCTAATCAGCTATTTCCTGAGAAATAAATATAAATACTAAGAAAGATGCATCACAAATATATTTAGCTCATATGTTCCACCCCATGACATTGCTTTATGCTGCATTGTGATGTATGAACTAACACAGACCATGTGGTTTTAAAAAAAAACACTGAAAGCATCCCTTCTCTCAGGGCTTTGTGCTCCACGGAGGAGGGAGGCACGTTTGTGGCCAGTTGCCTGCTGTTAGCCTGCGGTGCCAGCTTTGCCAGGCTGAGAGGTCTTTTTAAACTTCCCATAATCCCTCTTTATGATCTTTGTTGGTGGCAAGAAGACCGAGTGGAGCATCCAAAGCCAGGTGGTATATAATGAATATTTCTTTGTCTGAGATGGGGGCCTTCATACCAACCTGAATGATACTGTTGTCAGCCTGGCACTGATGCAGTGAGATCCTGTTTAGTGGCATCACTCAGGACTTGTCATCTTACTGTATGTCACAACATGTCAGCCTCTGACAGGCTGGATACCTGCTATTAACTCGCAGACTAGTTGCAAATACAAAATACAGGTGGTGAGCGAAGGCGTTGCCAGGAGCAGAGTAGATACCCTTTCTGGCAGTTGGGGTATGGCTCTGCAAGCCCGGCTTTGCAGAGTAGCCCTGGACTTCAGCACGCTCAGCTCAAACACAGCCACATGGGAGGGCAGGCTTTCTGAAAACGCATGAAGCAGAAGCAATCTCCAGAATGGTACCAGACATCTGGATTTGGAAAAAAATCCTTCCTGACACCAAAGTATCAGTTTAATTCTGATACAGCATCCAGCCACCAGAGCTGTCAGCATCACTAGAAGCAGCAGCACATGCAGCCAATGTCCCTCCTGTAGCTGTGGCTGTATCTGATGCTCCAGGGGAAGGTGGAAAAGCAGAATGAGGCTGGAGGCCAAGGTGTACATCAGGCGGGTGGGGGATTCCTTCCTGCTCTTGCATCTGGCCCGTGGAAGTCCCTGGAGCAAGTTTAATTAATTGGCTGCCTGTGAGTGCAGTACAACAAACACAGTAGATCAAGTCTCCTTTTGCCCCTGTTGGTGATATAATTCAAGCCTCAAACCATAGGTTTAATTACAGGATCACCCTGCCTTGTCATGCAGTTCCTCCCATGAACTGGGTGAACTCTGTCCTTAAGCCAACTGTGCATCTTGCCTCCAGAACCTCACCCACTGGGCTGAGCAGGGGAGGGCCCTGCTGCAGGAGACAGCATCCGCAGGAGTGGCAACAGCCAGAACCAGCAGCCTGGGATGGGGTGGCCCTTCTGGGCCCCCTCCTGAAGAGCTGCTGGGAGCGTGCAGGTGCTGCCAGGACAGTGTCTGGTGATGGTCCCTAGGTCGCTCCTCCTGGTACCCGCAGGGCTGCATGGGAAGCCCTTCCCCCGGTTTGGGAGCAGGGGCAGCAGCACCGCGGGGCTGACTGGAGGAGAGCTAAGGTCCAGCTCTGCTGGAAGCCAAAGCAGAGCACACGAGCTGCTATTGAAAACCTGGCAGCTCACCATGACGGTGCTGGCTGTTGCTGTGCACATTTGGAGGCTTTGTAGCCACATCTTTCCATAGATCCCGCAGGGACAACAGCTCCCCATCCCTTCCTGCGCTGGGACAGACCTGGCTGACAGGCGATGTGGATGGTTCCCAGCCATCTGGCTGAGCCAGGGACACCCAAGCAAAGCAAACCCTGCACCCCGCTGACACCCGAGACAGGCTGATCCTCCATCCCTGTACTCCCCTGTGCCACTACTAAACCCCTCATCTTCCATAGGGTTCCTCATGCTATAACAAGCCAAAAACCAGGCTGATTTTTATTTGTTTTATTATTAAGCTGATGAGGTTATTTAGCCCATTTTATGCCCCATTAAATTCTGTGTTTGAAATTCTGCGGAGAGCTGGAGCTCTGCAAACAGGCATGCTCCATGGCCATCAGTGATGCTTGCAGTGTTTGTCTTGGAGCATCCAGGCCCATGGCCCCTGTTTACTCCCTGGATATTCTTTTCTTTCTGAGGCTGGTGTGGCTGAGAGAGATGAATGCTCTGTCTGTTATTGTTACCTCTTCTCACTTTTTTTTTTTTTTTCCATGCTCTCATCACTAGTTTGAGTGCTTCTTATTTTCCTTGCCTCTGAAAGAAGCCATAAAATTCCCCAGACCGTGTGTGGTATGGTGTGCACTTACAAATTACCATTGAAAAATGAATTGCCTTGACAAAATCTAATGTTTTGTGACACAGCACAAATATGCATTTCATTCTTGAAGAGAAGGAAAAGGAGCTCATTGGAAATATTAAATTAAGCAGTGTAACAGCTGAGAATAATTTGGTTTTCTGCTCTGTTGCTTGTGATTTGGTATGGAGTTTGAGGTGGCAGGCCAGTTCCTGTTTAGAGTATAAAGCACACAAATGCCTCAGATTTTATTCCTTGCATTGGAGCAACTTGTTTTTGCTGGTGCTGGAGGCTAGGTGCAGTTCAGAACATGGGTTTTGGGTAAGATCCCGGAGGCAGGAAGCTGAGGTGGAGAACATTGTGGCCAGTGTGTGGAAATGTTTACCATCATGCTGCAGTGGGTCACAGGAGACCAATGTGCAGTCTGCATTTTTTCCTGGTTCTCTGGTGGCTTAGCATAAAAATCCATCCCCATTAAGAATAAAGCAGAGCAGGACTGGGCTTGGGAATTCCAGCTAACAGCTCTGAATCCCCACTGCAGAGAGGCATAAATAAAGCCTTTATTCTCTTCAATCATCCAGCCTTTTAATTACCTGCAGAGTTTCGTACAGTGACTCATTCCCCAGAAGAAGGACCTGGGTGGCTTCTTGCAGAGCAGAGCAGATGTGAAACTCTGTGGGGTGTCACGTACCCCTTGCCCTGACAAAAGCCTGCACCCATTTCTTCTCCCCTTCTGTGCCCATCACCATCCACCTCTGGGCTGACGGTCTGGCACCATGAGGCTCAGCGGGAGCACAAAGCTCTGCAGGGCTGTAGCTCAGCAGTGATGGAGCAGAGGCATCCCCTGGGGTCTGCCCAGCCACGAATGGAGCCCAGCCGTAGCTTGGTGGGTGTCACAGGGGCCAGAGCATCAGAAATGTGCCAGCTGATAACTGGGCAGTGAGGAGCTGCTCACACAAGACCTTTGCCTCCTGGGCAGCACGGCCCCGCAAGCTGGCTGTCGGGCTGATGCGTGTCTCAAGCTGGATTTCTCAGTACAGTTACTGGGGCTTATATCATCTGGATTAGTTAGTTATTTGTCTTAAAGTAGTGTCTGGAAAGGGACCAGATATCCAGGGGGACAAACACCATGAAAACACTTGGAAGGCAAGAGCCCCTGTCCTGAACAGGCTGCGGGACTGTGGCAGTGCCGTAACAAGGGATGTCAATGCCCTTTAACCCCCCAGGAGAAGCGAAAGAATAGAGTGATCGAGTTGTACACTCCAGCAGTACCTAGTCAAATGTCTGTCTTTGCCCCTTTTTATGCTGGTGATGGATGCTCTGGAACTGCTTGTTCCTCCATTTTCCCAGGTTTTGCAGTTGGAACAACAGTTAGCTGTGGAAGCCAACGTGCTACCAGCCACCAAAGCCTGTAAATACGGATCTGCTTTGTCTTGCTGAGGTGCTTATGGCACAGCCGTCTCTATGATCTCCACTTCAGTGCTTATTTACTATTTATTATTTACTGTTCCTTAAAGCTGGACAGAATTTTTCAATCCAAGACATGTATTTTGGTGGAATCAGAATATTTCCTGAGGGAAATGTCTATTAGAAAACTCCATGTTTTCTTAGCAGGTTTGAACACAGCTCGGTGTTTCTTCAGGAAGCCCTTAGCTCTGTCTGGCCAGGAGATCACCAACACTTACTTTGTGGCTGAACTCTTCAGTGTGGTGCAAAGGCAAAATGAAAAAAATCTGGAATTTTGTATTCTGTGAAGAATATGCAGGATTTTGACCAATTAGGATGGGCACCAGATTCAAATGTTGTCATTTCCCACAGGGTGGGCATTGTGTTTTCCAGATAACTGTTCTATTTCCATATGTCCCTCGAGGGAGATGCTTAGAGCTGAACTTAAAACTCAGTATCAAAGATAGAGCCCTCTAAGGGTTTCCTCACCCACAGAGGGGCTGTGCCAGCGGACACCCCACCACCCCACCGAGCCCTCTGCCAGCTGGGTGCTGTGGTGCATGCACCAGGGGAGGGAGATGAAAGCACATAACGGATCAGGAATGGAATAAAGGTAGCGAGATCATGATAGACCATGGCAATAAAACTAGCATTTATAGCTCATCCTGTATGGTGGCTGAATCACACTGCTAAGGCACTGAGGTATTTGTGTCTAAAAACACTTGCACGTGCCGGTGGAGCAGGTCCTGTGGTGCCAGGGAGCACAGCCCTGTGGTGAGGCAGATGCTGGACCCTCAGGAAGCAGGGTGGGCATTACGCCTGTGGGTGTCACAACTCTGTCTCCATATCTCCATTGTGGAAATGGTCATCTTCTAAGGTCATGCATGGCTGAGGAAGGTGACCAAGCCCAGATGCAGTCATGCTTTCGGCTTGGTTTTGGGCAGGCAGGCCATGACTTTTACACCCTTTCCCTCTGATCCCAGCTACCCCCAGCAGCCAGAGCCATGGGTGGCAGTGAGCGATGCTCACGGGGAGCACTGCAGCCCCGGCCTCTCCCCACTCAGTGGCCAAGCAGAGGGCAGCGGGGAGCTCGGCCGCTCGGATGCAGGGACCAGCCCAGCCCTAGGCATGGTATGATGGGCTTCACTTCTCTCCAGCAAAAGCCAAGTGCAACCTGCCACTCACGCCAAGGTATCTTTGGCACAAGGATGTGGGTAGAAAACCCATGGGAGTGTCAAAGCCATGGACAGTCTCCAAAGTGAGAGCAGTGTTTGACGGGGGAGAATATGCTTTGGAAAATGTACTTGATCCTTGTTTGGAAGCAGCAATGAGAAGCACACTGAGCCCTTCACAGACGCACACATGCTGCCTGGAGGGTATCTGTACAAAGCAAAGCACTGGAAACATGTTGTCATCCACCTCCTCCCTCTCATTCCTGGCAATCGAGTAAATATCCAAGGAGCTGCTTAGATCCGAGCACAGGAAAGCAGCTACCCCGACCCAGCACCAGCGGCAGGGACACCTCCGGTGCTCCGTCCCGGCTGGCAGCCGGGTGGGCACAGCTGGTCCTGTCTCCTGCCTCCCGCCGAGGGCATGGCATCGTCACACCTCCTTGTTTGCTGGAGAGAGACTAGGCAATGAAAGGGTGCCGTGGGCAAGCTCAGCACTTATCTGGATCATTCAGCACTTGCCAGGAGTGCTGGTTTCTTCTCTCCCATAGCCAACAGTGAAAGCCAAGGACTAGACATGGCACAGCTAGTGTTGTTTTAGCATCCCTCTTCCTTAAAAAAAATAATTAAAATAAAATAAAAAAGAAAATCTGGATAACTTCCCAGATTGTACATCTGTCCGTATAATTTACACCACGAGGATGAGGAAGTGAGGAGGGCTGTAAACTCTTTCCATCTGTGCAATGTGTGTGATGATTTTTCCATTCCTTACTTGCCTCCCCCACCAAAAAATCCTGGGCTTGCAGAGGGTTTGCCAGCCAGTGGGCAGCCCCTGTGTGCCAGGGGCCCCTGCGTGCCGCGGGTGGTCTGTCTGCCAGACCTCGGCTCCCCTCGCCTCTTCCTCTTTCAGGGCAGAGCTTGAGCAGCTCCTCCCGCACGCCGTCCCTCAGGAGCACCCAGCCACCTGCCTGGAAATTGCAGTCAGCTGAAATTTTTCCCTTATAACTATTTTGACTGAAAAGGGTATTTTTTGTCAATTAGGTTCTTTTGCAGGATGGGCTGACTTTCCTTTGAAATAATCTGAGTCCTGGTAAGGCAGCCCTCTCCTGAAGGTTGAGTTTGGAAATGCTCCTTCAGGGGAGCTGCTCTGGGGTCCCCCGTCCCCCTCATTATGGTGTTCCCCTGGCAGCAGGGATTTGCTCATGGGGTCCCCAGCTGGGCTGTTCTCACCCCTCTTGCTCCTCAGGTGCCCAGACATCCTGGCAGGGCTGGCAGCAGTGTGGCAGGGTCCCAGCAGCTGCTAGACAGTAAGGGAGAGGAGCAGGAGAGGGCTGAAGCTCTGGTCCATGGCACATCACAGCAATGGCTCGAGCTGCATGGTGTAAACATTGGGCCCCTCACTACAAGAAAGGCATTGAGGTGCTGGAGTATGTCCGGAGAAGGGCAACAAGACTGGGGAAGGGTCTGGAGTACAAATCTTATGAGGAGCAGCTGGGGGAACTGAGGATGCTTAGCCTGGAGCAAAGGAGGCTCAGGGGAGACCTTCTTACCCTCTACAACTACCTGAAAGGAGGTTGTAGACAGGTGATTGTTGGACTCTTCTCCCAGATAACAAGCAGTAAGACAAGAGGAAACAGCCTCAAGTTGTACAAGGGGAGGTTTAGTTTGGATATTAGGAATTTTTTTTTCACTGAAAGGGTGATCAGACATTGGAACAGGCTGCCCAGGGATGGGGTGGAATCACCATCTCTGGTGGTGTTTAAAAAATGTGTAGATGCTTAGAGTGTAGTGGTGGACTTGGCAGTCCTGGGTTAATGATTGGACTTGATCTTAAAGATCCTTTCCAACCTAAATGATTCTATGTTTTTATGATCTCAGGTCCTCTCCCTGTTTGGCCTCTGCAAAGCACTGGTGGTCCCTGGTCCAGGGTCTCCAGAGGCTTCTAATGCAAACCCCATATTCCCTGTGCCAGTGCCCCATGTGTCCCCACATGGGTCTCTCCTGAGCGCTTGGGTTCCTCCTCTGTGTGTTCAGGGCCAGGACCGGGAGAGGAGAGCTACTGTGCTCCCCTGGGGCTGGGGGTCCTCGCCTCACCCCCCACATGGGTCATCACTAGCAAGCCTTGCTGGTTCACTGAGGTTGGGGAAGCAATTGAAATGATTTCTGGGTCCAGGTTTCCAAACTGATTTGTAAAAGCTTTTGTTCTTACATCAGTGGGGTTTCCTTGGGGAAAAGCATGTGCTCCTGGCAGCGGGAGTGTGGCTTGTCAGCACAAAATGGGACCCACCGAAGCTGGCCATGAGGTGGGCTCAGCTCTGAGCTCAGCTCCCCATGTGAGACAGGATTTGCTAACCTCAGACTGCTCTCCCAAGCTAGCCAGCTTGTTATAAATGTGCAGATACCAATATAGGCTGAGTGGGTGGTGAGAGGGGACCTCGTGTACTGCATAACTGGAGGGCTTTTGCAGCTATATCAGATGAAGAGATGAATGAAGGAGCGGGATGTTGTCACCTTCCAGCGCCCACTCGCTCCCTGGCACACCAACAGAAGTTGAATTTCTTTCAAACATCCGGTGAATCACCCCCGGCGCGCAGGCGGATTCGGAGGTTTTCTCTCTAGCTGCCAGGGCCCCATGCACCAGCACCACAGCTCCTCCGAGTGCAGCCCCATGCCCCAGCCTGTGCCAGGGCACCCTGGGGCTGGCTGTGCCCCACCGGTGCCCACAGAATCCTCCTGACACCACTGACCCGCTCAGGCTGCTCATGCCAGGGGCGTGAGGACAGGGGTTGACGGGCTGCCTTTGGGGTGGCCCTGGTCCTGCGCCTTGTCGCTGTCCCACTGCCCAGCACAGATGCTCTGTGCTTACCCCCGGACTGCAAAACCAGCTGCAAAAATAAATCCCAGCAATGCTGTCTCTGCCTTCTCCTGGGCATTTCGTGCCTGCATGAGGACCTCTTCCAGGAGGAGTAAAATGAGGGCTCTGTTTGTGGTTCCAGGAAAAGGCTGGTGCCTTCCATCTCAGCAAGACGGCTCCCTGGCACCGGCGAGTCCCTGGTTTGCAGCCCTGTGCAGGGAGCAGACAAACAATATTTGTCCTTCCAGGTGCTCTCCAGAAAGCTCTACATAACCCTTTCCTTGCCCGTGCCCTGCAGCATCCCTGTTTGCAGGACAGCCATGGCTCTGAGCTGCAGGCACTGCTGAGGGTGCCCAGAGGGCTGGTTTGCCAGAGCTGGTAGTGGGAGCAGCACCGATGTAGTTAAGAAATACTAATAAACTTTCTAGGCTAGGCACTCAGGCAGGCACTTCCTCCGTCTTGACATTAAATTCCTATTGGTGTGACTCATTAGCTATTTATTTATTTAAAGCCACTGAGCTATTTGCAATATTTTTAAAAAGCAAACACAGTGTGTGGGCAGGAGAGCTGTTCTGCCTAAATGTTTGTCTCAGTGACACTGATGATAACTTATCAGAATAAATAAGGAATCTTCCAATCATTATTTTTTTACTGGGAGAGTGTTTAGTGTGTTCTGTAGGAAAAAGTCATAATGTTTCCTTCTCAGAAACTTTTTACCAGCCTGTGTGTTACATCCAGGTTATATCCCTATGTGGGTAGCTGCCTGCATATTCTCCACAGCCCCAATTAAAAACAGAATATATCATCCCTTCGCTCCTCTCTTGAAACACTCGTAGCTCTGCTGGGTCCCTCCTAGAGCAGCCACTTCTGTGGGGCTGGGTTGGAAATAGGCACCAGAAAGGGTTGTGCAGACCCGGGTTTGTGACGAGTATTCAGGGCACCTTCACAGTCATACTGTGAGAACAATAATTTTGTTATAATTTTGGCTAATTATAATTCGGACATTATATGTTGTTTTCATGCCAGCAGCAATCTTCCGAGATTGCATTCCAACCTGGGAGGTCTGGAGGTGTGCAAAAGCTCAAATCAAGCACGGGAACCTGAAAAATCAAACACTTTGCATTTTTAAGTTATCTCATTTTTATATACCCCAGCTTGGTACAAATCCAGGAAAATTTTCTGCTACCATTATTTCCAGGGAAAATGTGGCTTTTCTGCCATTTTGAAGTTCAAAATTTCACTTCCTGAAAACAGGAGTGTCCTAAAGTCTTGAAAGGCACTGAACTTATCCGTGCAACAAAACCCCAGGAGCAGTTTTGTTCATTAAATCTTCTGAAGTGTTCCCTTGAAATACCAGGAATCCCAGAGACAGAACTTGCCTGTTCCTGCCTGGGAGCCTGTGTCCTGCTCAGGAGAGCAGCTGCGAGGGGCGGCAGGACCATGCAGGCGGGTGCCCTGTGGCACACATGGGTGCCCCATGCCACTGCCACACTGTGTGCACCACTGGTGCTGTACAGGCTCCTTGGGCATCACCATCAGAGAGGAGAGCAGGTCCATAAGTGCCCAACATGGATACTCATTGATCAGATTTATTTTTCACTCCAATTCTCAAATTTTTCAGAATTCTCCCTATGGCCACACTCTTCTTTTCACACATTTCTGTAAAGAGCAAAGGGAAGGATGCTGAGCTCACCTGAGCAGACCTGTCCTCAGCCGTCTGTTGGTGACCACTGCAGTGGGCACATCATTCCTTCCCACAGAGCCAGGGGTAGGAGCTAAACCCTCAGGCGGCTGCTTGCTGAAACATCTGGATTATTCTTCAGGTGGTTCTGGGGGATGTTTAGCGCCAGGGCTTCTGCCCCAGGGTCTCTGGCTTCCCCAGCACCCTGGCTCCTGCCCTGCCCCACTGGTGCAGGTGACTGCAGCACACCCTGCTTGCTAAATTTTTTGCATTTGTCTCTTTTTCTTCTTTCACACCATTTCCCTCGCTGCTGAACAGGACCTGAGGGAAATGCGTGCGCAGCTCATGCTGGACCGAAGCACAGGGCTGAGCACACAGTGCTGCAGGGGCACCGGCGCTGTGGGAAACATGTCAGAGGCTTGCGCTTTCCTGCTCTCACTTCTCCTCTGACTACCCTGATAACTGCCTGTGATGCCAAAAAAGCCAACCTGCCACAGTGCTTGGTACCAAAAGTCAACTGTTTTTACCTTCAAACTCAGATTAAAAAAAAAAAAAAAGTGGATATAATGTCTTGCAGAATGCCTCCCTTTGTAAATCTCCTGCCTGATGCACCAGTCACATCATGTTACATTATGCTTTGAAACATAACATGATGTGACTGATGCAACATATGACGGATGGTGTATCAGCCAGGAAACGTAAAAGGACCCAATTTTCTAAAGAGCATTGTTACAGAAACAAACAAGATGCCCTTTTAACTTGTATTGATTGATTGCTAAAGAATAAGCTCTGCTCATACTTTTGCAAGTACTATAATTAGTTGGTAGAGCTACCTGGAGAGGGAAGAACCAAACAGGTGCTGCTTCCTCCTGCTGGGAGGCAGAGGAGGATGGAGAAACACCAGAGCCGAAGGGAGGTGGGACCGTCGCCCTGGTCCCCGCAGCGGGGCACCCAGGGAGGTCCGTGTCTGGGCGCATCCCATGCTCACGGTGGGATGGCAGACCTGCACCCATCTTGGTGTTTGGGCTGCCCATGCGTAAACCACTGGAAAAGCAGTTCCTGGTGGGCTTCCATCGCTGGTGCAACCGTGCTGGCTCAGACACCCTGCACTGTGACACTCCTGGTGCACTGGCAGCAAATGGCATCTCGTCCAGGGTCCCATCGCGGCCAAGGGGAGAGCCAGATCACTCGGGTTCCTGCAGCTCTTTGCATAACAGTTGCTCTTTCCCCCCTCCCCCCTTCTTTCTTTTGATTAGCAGCTAAAAATCACAGATATGTCTGGCAGGACAATGCCTTTGACAGCAAAGGGAATATTAGGGTCAAGCTTTATTAAGAAAGAAGCTATTGAAATGACATACTCAAACATATTGCTATTAGGGACTTGAAGAGTATTTGCCTCATTAATGTAAAAGGTAGCTAGCAATCTTCTTGATCAACAGTGGCAATTTATTTTAAAGTGTCCATTTTCTGGATGTCAGAGGAAGACTTTTATTTATAATCTTATTTTCAATTTCCACAAAGAACACTTCACTCATGCTCTGTGCAGGTTTTTTTTGCAGACAATAACCGATTATAAAACTGTGCTCTCCCCCCCACACACATCCCCCTTGTAGTAGTGTTGACATATGGAAATGAATCAAAATGTAATAGGCATAATTACAAGCATTGTGTGCAGGCTACAATTAGTGTCTCTTCAAAGCAGACTTGTAGTCAAAAGACACCAATAGAAGAGGGAAAGAAGCAAGTGGACAGTTCCCGGGATGAGCCGGGGCTGGGAAGAAGTTTCCCACCAGGTGGGAAGGGAGGGGGTGCCCGGCGGATGGGCGAGCTCGGCAAGTGTGGGACGGGTGACAGTGGCCAGGGAGCAGCCGGCTGCCCTGCTCAGTCAGCACAGGCTGGGGTGGCACAGACCAACTTTCCTCCAAAGACAAAAGCTGTGAGAGGCAGGCGATGATTTCGTATCCCCAGTTGCTCACCGGGGAAAATGCAAGAGTACAAAAAATATTCGGACACCACATTTCAAATGTGATTGTTACATTTTTCAAAGAAACAAAATTAATTGGAATTATTTTCAAAATTCGTTCAACAAGTCAAAACAAAATCTGAAAATAGTATTCAAAATGAAATAGCAACTTTCTGTATAAACAGTTGCTCTGTGCACCTTGGAATTAGCTTGTTAGAGCTTTTCAATTCACCAATGGTCAAAAATTATTTGTATTTTATTTTTTCCTGTGTTTTGTGAGCTGGAGAATATATTATTCACACAGCTCTAAACATAAGATACAATTTGAGCGTAAGCAAAATCCCATTACTTTGTATTCCTTCTAACTCTGGTTAAGGTGGTGGATCTAAACACAGCTGGTTGACAGTTTTGCAATTCAATTTTTACCTGTCAGAAATGTATCAAACTGAAACTATTTTTGCAGAAACATTTCTATGTTAATAAGTTTTTGCTTTGAAGTAAACTCCCCACCTTTTAATAAGGTTAAAGCATTATCTGTTGACCTTATTGGAAGGGACTGCTGGATTTTCTTTTTCAAATTCATTTTGTTCCCTAATAGGTTTTAAAATTCCAAGTCAGAAGGAAATATTTTTTTGGCTATTATTCAGCTGACTGCTGTTATTGACCTAAACCCCACTGTTTGGTTTTTTTTCCCCCAGGAAGGTGTCAAGAAGGAATTGTTCAGATCAGGAGCACAAAAATATTTCGGGACTTCCCTCGGAATTCCCGGCTGCTGCTGGGACACCCCCCCCCCCCCCCCTTGCAGCAGCCCCCCTCAAGCCTGCCACAGCCCCGCGGGGTGCATGGGGAGGGGCAGTGCTGCGGGGGGGCAGGAGGCTCCCAGCACCGGCACCTTGGTGCTGCAAACGTTTGGGTGATTGTTCTCCCTCGTGCTTGGACCTGGGGCTGCCAATGCAGAAACAGCGCTTGCCCTGACCGTGTACATCTGCGAAGTGGCTGCTGCCTGCCCAGATGTCGTCAGGCAGGAGGTTGCACGGGGCCACAGCACCTTTTGGCACCCCTCTGTGCCCCAGCCATCCTGCTGCCGGTGGGTGCAGGAGCCTCTGGGGGATGTGGGGTGAAGCCACCCTGCCTGCTCCCTCTGCCGCCAGCTGCAGGGTCAAAGTCCCATTGTTTATTAAAAAAACTGAAGCTGAGCAGAGCCTTAATCAGCAAAAGAGCTGCCAGAGTTTCTGGAGAAGACAGTTAATACGGGACTGGACTTAGACCATGCAGGTTTGCTTGTCAGCACATGAGCACAAAACACACGCACTGTGACTGTATCCGTCCCTTGCAGCCTGGCCCCAGGCTCACATGCAGTCTTGTTCCGAAGCAAGCTTGAAGCATCCCCTTGATTGTCTTTATGCGCAAAACAGAGGTATAATCTCGTAAGTACCTTTCACTTAGGGACTACAAAAAGCTCTGCGAACACTAACTTCAGTTATCTGGTCCAACTCAATGATCTTAAAGATCTTTTCCAACCTAAATGCTTCTATGATTCTGTGCTCCAGTGCAGAGCCCACCCTGTTGGTACCAGCACTGGCTGGGGAAGCCCTCGGGCTCGGGGAGGAGGAAGGGGTGATGGTGGGGATGTGAGAGGGGTGTGCTCCTTTGCTGGTGCCACAGCCTCTCCAGGAGGGCAGCTGATTCCAGGGGATAGCTGCTCAGAGCAGGAGTGGCTCCTTCAAAGTCAGAGGAGAGATGCTGATGTCATCCAGGGAAGGATCAGTCCCTTTACCAGAGCGTCTGTGTAGGAGGACTTATATTTGTTTGCAGGAGCCAGATGGTTAAAGAAGAGAGTGACATAATTGCAGGAGCAGGAGCCATAAAAAGAGAGGGAGAGAGAAAGTCACTGGGGGAAGCGGGACCTGAGGAGCATGGCCCCATTCACCCTGTGCCACAGAGTGGCAGCAGCAGCAGAGGGGCACGCAGCACGAGGCGTGCTGGCACTTCGGCTCTGCTTCCCACAGGGATTCATCCCAGGGTGCTCTGGGGCTTTGCTCCTGCATTTGGACATCCTTCCTCCCTGTCTTCGGATACACAGAGACACCAAAATGTGGCAGATACTAATGCTGGAAAAGTTATGAGGACAGAGTAGTGGCAGGCATGACCTTGTCATAGTCATGAAGTTCACAATCTTAAGCAGCTCTCCATTTATTAATGGAGGAGCCATTTATTAACCTGCTAAATTCAGTTATGCTGGCATAAATCTGAAGTAACCCTACTGAGTATGGATTTATATTGGTGTAACTGAGGGGAGAGCCTGACCGGTGTCTTTGTCCACAGCTACGGGAGCGGCAGACCAGGTTGTCACACTGTCGTGCCGGGGGCTGGAGAGGAAACCTTAGATGTCAGTAGCAAAGTTTAAAACAGTAGCTCAAATTCTGCAGAACAAAATGTTCAGGAACATGAATGCTTCCCGCATAGCGTGTGCCTGCTGAGGCTGAAGCTCAGCTCACCTTTAGCCAAGAGGAGGTGTGAGATGAGGGCATCCACAGGTCCTTGCTGGTGGCAGCGATGCCTTTGCTCACACAGAGTCTGGTGAGGCTGGTTCTGCCATGCTCTCAGCATCCTCCTCACACACCCACAGCAGCAGCTCCCCCTGCCCAGAGCCCTCTGCTCAGGGGATGGAGAAACTCCACTGAAACCGTCTGTTGTGGGTGCAAGGTTATGTGCAGTAAAGCAGGGAAGAAATTAAACAAATCCCTCTATTCCACCCTCAGCTAAAGCCACAGGTCTCCTTCTTCCTGCATGGAAGTGTGGGGTTTAAACCAGCAGAACGTATCTGTTGTGTTTTATTCTCACCTTCCTGGCGTTTAGTACAGACTACCAAGCAAAAGCAATGCCGAAGATACTGGAGAGGAGGAGGAATTTTCCTCTGAATTTTTAACTGTTCCTTTAGGTCTTTGAAGGAGCTGAAGAGGAAACATGACTCTGAATTTGGAATTACATTTTAAGCCTTCCTGTAGCCTTTTAAAATATCAGAAGGAGTAAGGGTCTGCTATCCTAACCATCGAAACTGGGCTCAACCTCCGCTTTAAATGTGTATAAAAAATACCCCATGGCTTACTGTTGCTTTCCCTTATCTGTCTGCTATTCTGAGACTGACTTCATCTTCAGCGTGCAGTGGTTCCTTTCACAGCCCCCAAGAATAGCAAGGCTCTCGCTATTCCCGTCACGCACCGTGCGGGTCGCCTGGCCCCGCTCTTATCAGCAGAAGGCACATGGAGCGCCGGGGGATGCCCCGCTTCCGCGTGCACTGGTTCCAGAGCCAGCTCCGGCATCGGGCAGGGGCAAGCCACTGCTGCGACCTTGAGGGTCTGGTTTATTCCCCTTTTCTGAGAAAGCAGGATCTTAGCAGGCTGGGACTGAATAGACCTTGGCAACTCCTGCGGGAAAACATCTTTGAAGCTGTTCTATAGATGCAGTAAAAGCCTTTGCATGGAGTGTTTGTGTGCAGGTTTCCCGGGCAGGCTGAGGTGCTCACAGGGGGAGCGAGCTCCAGCAAATGCTTGGTTTGGTTGTAGCTGTCCCCTGGATGGGAGCTCTCCCTGTGCCCGGGGATGCTCCCACTGAGACAAACTCTCTGCCACCCAGGAGCTCCCGAGTGCAGCTCTCTGGGGGTTTGGGGCCGGGGCTGGGAGAGGCATCAGCAGAGCCCATGGCCAGAGCCTGGCTGCTCTCCCTGCCCGGAGAGCGCGGGGCAGAGCGCTCTGCTGCCTGCGAGAACCAGGAGTCATCTTGCTGTGCATCCAGAGCCAGGGAGAGCACCTGCATTGGGCTCACTCACTCCTGCCAGCCCCCGCTGGCTTCCCACCTGCCCCTGCCTGCATCCCTGTCCCCTGTGGGGAGTCCCACTGGGTCCCACCATGCCATGGGCAGCTCAGAGCATGGTGGCAGTGCTGTCAGTGCCCTGCCTGCTGGGTTCCCACACCTCCTCCTCAATGCCCTGTGATTGCTTTGACTTTTATGACACCTGGTGCCATTGTGCAGATATATAGTGTACATTGGGACATTAATATCATAGTGAAATATTCCTACAATAGTATAATTAGTAGTGCTATTATTTCACTGTCCTGCAGAAATGCATCTGAAGAGTGGAGCTGGGCTCAGAATAAAACCAGAGAATAAACATGCTTACTCTCGCAGGAGCATCCCCTCCCGTACCATGGTTTCATGATCCACTACAGAAATAAATATGTACTTGTCTGTGACAGCCAATGAACAGCACATGTAAGAAGCATTTTCTTGACGAATTAGTGGGCTTCTGAATAAAGAAACACTCTCCCCTCAACACACCTACACACTCCTGCGCACACCCGCTCTCCTGCTGCCTATGGCAGAGCACGCACATGTAGATGCAGATGCAGACATGCACATGCATGCACACGCACACACACGCATGCACACACACAGCCACCCCTCCCAGCCTCCCTGTTCCACCTTCTCCCAGTCTGATCCTGGGAGGCACTGAGTGTCGTGCCCAGGGAGGAGTGGGCATTCGGCACCTCTGACAAGCACGCCCACACACTCCCACTGCCCATATGGTTTTTGCACACATACTTTTAGCTGAACTTGCTTAGGAAGCATTTTGTTCTTCAGACCATTGTAGGAAAATGTATTGCTGCCTGTGATTGTTTTTAGCATTTTTTTCCCCCTCCTGTCTTCTTCTCCAACTCTGCTGGAAACTGTAATTGAAAATAGGCTGCAAAGCGTTGCTGTGGCCCCCGCCCCCAGGAATGAGTGTCCACACTCCTTTCTGCTGCCTGTGATGAGGAATAATCTGTGCCACTTTTGACACTTAACACAGCTCTGTGGGTAAAATACTCCAACAACCTTAAAAAAGCCCTTCCCACATTCAGCAGAGACTGAAAAGTGAAGCTCTTCCCTCCCTCAATTCTTTGGTTTTGCACCTCGCATTCCAGTGTCCCCCCTGGGCAAACCAGCAGCAAGCACTCAGTGCCACGAAGCCCTCTGCTCAGGACAGGGGAAGCAAGGACCAAACCCAGCTGAATCACCCTGCAAGCCTTGTGTTCTGGTTATTTTTAGGATTCAGTTCCCCCAGCCAGCCTGTGCCCTACTAACAGGCTTTCCCTTTCTCCTTCCTTCTCTCACAGTTCTACTTGTAAGTAAAAGACAGCATTTCCATTCTCTGTAAATTTTATATTTGTGAAATGTGTCTCTGCTGAACCGGTGGCAAGCCTTGCAATTTTAAATCTGATTTAGAAGCTAATTTCTAGTCTGATTTGCATCAATTGGAAAGCTTCATTTGTTTGGTTTTCTGTCTGTCTGTGCATTCCAAGGTCAAAAGGGATGTCAGACCGAGCAATCTGCCCTGCACTCCCCAGTCTGTGCATCTCTACAAACCCGAGAGCAGCTTTGGTGAGAGCAGAGCCTGGCCAGGGAGCTGGGACAGGGGGATGGATCCTCCCGGGGCAGGGCTGGATCCATCATGTCCCACCACCCAACCCACTGCACACGCAAGAGCAGAGTTTCCCCCAGAAACTGTGCTCAGTCGTCCAATTTGGGATGGAATCTAATCTTGCCTTAATTTTCTTAAATAGTATAAATTCCTAAAGAAAAGACATTTGAAAGCGAAATACCAAAATGTGACATTTGGAAAATGTTAAAAAGAACATTGTTGCATTATTGAGATACTTTGTTTCAATTTCCTTTGAAATTAAACTTTGTCAAAATCACATGTTGCCATGGGAAGTTTGTTCCCATAAAATAGCAGTTTCCAAAGAAATGGCTTCTGGATTTGCAATTTTTGACTAGCAGTAGTGACATGACCTCAATGGGGAGGGTGGACGCTAGATGTGCATGCAGTTGTCCAAATTCCGAACACACATTTGCAGGCAGCGTGGCGTGCCTTCGGCCCCGAGCAGCCTCTCACCGTGCCAGTCACGTCTCCGACAGCCCCGGCAGGCGCAGGCGTATGGAAGAAAGCACTGCTCTGGGAAAAAACAGCTTTTACAGGAAGACGGACCAGGAATTTGGGCTCCAGGATACGGCACAAATTCAGTCAGCCTCCAAGGATATTTCAGTTTTCATTAAATGTTCACAAGGACAGTGAGTTTTGCAGGCTTTGTTTCACATTACTTAATAAAGCCAATGTAAATTGTGGATTTAAACTTCTCTGTTCTGGATTAGAACAGCCTTAAACCAGGCATAAACACCCAGTGTGGTTGTAATTGTTCTGGCCTAGTTAACCACGGCACAGAACAGAATCAATTGGGCTCCATTTATTTATACAGCACTTCTGTGATTTGCATTTAGTACGCGATTAATATTTAAAATCATAATCGTGCCCTGTAGCCTGTTGGAAACCCCCCAGCCAGTGCCGGCTTGGTGGGAGCGCTGCAGGAGGGCAGCGTGGGGGGCTGCCAGGCCGGGTGGGCTGTGCCGGCTGCTCCAGCCCAGACCTCACCAAACCTTCACGCTGTGACTGGGGAGTGTGAGCGCTGCTCGGCCAGCCCCCACCGTGCCGCTGAGCCCCATGGCACTGGCGTGCAGGGCTGGCACCGGTTAGTGGTGGTCCCGGGGCAGATGCTCTCATCCCGCTGAGTCAATTGCCTCGTTCCTGCGCTTTATTTTGCTTTGTACAAGTATAGGTCCTGCCTTGGCATGGGTCCTAAGGCCACACCTGTGTCCAGCTCCAGGTTTCCAGTCAATCCCAGCACTCACGGGGGTTAATCTGAATTTCTTCCCTGGTCTCCAGAACTCCTGACACAGTTCTGCAGCTCCTTCCCCCACGTGTGCAGCGATCAGAGCAGCAGCAAAGCACACACTTAGAATACACTACCAAAACCCAAGATTTTCTTTTCTTCCCATCCCACCATCGGGCTATTTATGTGAGTTAATTCATTATTTTGTAGTGGTTCTTGCTTCTCTGCAGCAGGAAGAGAAGCTGAGCTGACACGAGAGCAGCTCGTATTCAAATGCAGCTTTCTGCAGTCAGCAAAAAGTAGGCAGAAAATGACTGTTCAATTAAATCACGTATTTTGGGTAAACCTTCGCTTCTGAAAAAGTTGGTCTCTGCTTTAAAACTGGGTGGCATGATGAACTGCTGTGAAATCATCCCAGGCATTAGAAGGAAAAGAGTATTTCATGTTTGATGAATTTAATCTGTTGATTAAAAAGCAATGTTACTGAAAAGCTTTGCACCAAATGGGTGACTCTTGTCCCCTGTTGCTTGGTGTCTCACAGAAATTATCGCTATATGCCTGATGAGTTTTCAGAGTGGTCTCTTCACAGAGCCACTTCCCAGCCCTGAGTCTCTTGGTGGGGTACTTGCTGCGTTTCAGTGAGGTCCTTCAGGATGAAATTAATTCAGTTTAGCAGCCAACAGGCTCCAAATCGATTCATTCTGCAGTTGGGATAGTTTATGGCCAAGAAAGATGGTTTTCACCACATGGTACTGCGCCGACACGTCTGCAGCCACTGAAAGGGAACTTTGTGGAAAAAAAGGTACCCACAAAACTATCCCTTTTAAGTTTGGGAAGTAATAGTTATTTAGCTGCTTAAAAGGCTGACAAAGACTCGCAGGAAAACTCTGATCACAGCCGTGCTGAGACACAGCCTGCGCTCAGCCTGCAGCTCTCTGCTGTCCTGTACTGCACGGGAGACACATCTGCAGGCTCCTTTCTACCTGTCATTCCGGCTCAGCCCCGCGCTACATCCCAGCACATCTTTGTCTTTTTCTTGATAGCAACAGCAATTAATAGGCAATCACAGGGAAATGGGAAAGGTAGCAAAGAGAAAGGATGCGGCCAGGTGCAACGTGGCAAGGGGACTGCGGGAGGTGGATGGCAGCACCACAGACCGTGAATGGAGGGCAGGAGGGACGGGACAGCTGGGGTACGCCTGCCTTCCCCCTGCATGGTGTGCACCACGGTTAACGTGCAGAAGCTGTAGCCGGGGCAGAGGCACAGGCTGGCCTTCCCCTGTGCCTTGCTAAGTGGTTTTTACCATCACGACTCAGTGTGGGGGCAGAGCTGCGGGACCCCCAAGATGCCTCGGGATGGAGAGCCGGGAGGGGCCCCATACCAGCAGCGGTGCCTGCAGAGCTGCTTTTCCAGCAGCCAGGGGTGGGGAGAACCAGGCACCTCGGCGAGGCTCAGGCAGGGCTCTGTGAGCGCGGCCACTTCTGAAACCTGGGCTTAGGGCAACGCAACTGCCACATCAGACCCCTCGCTGCCCTGCACCAGTGCCACACACCTTCAGCTGCCTTCGAGGTGTTGCACAAGCTCCGTGTCTCTGCGGGCTGCAATGACTGCTGCAGACAGACATGCTGACTGCCTGCGAGTCACCCGCACTCAGACGTAGATTTTGATTACGGCTCTTGATTCTCCAGCCTGCTTCTCAAATGCTAATGTAGTTTTTGATGTACATGTCTTCATCCTTCAGAAAAAGCATAATCCAGCTTTGGACAAACGTAGCACCGTGCTGACTACAGTTTTGCAACAGGAGCTCTCGTCCTGTTCCTTGACTCGATACCAGCGTTTTGTCATTTTTGAGGGAATAACAAACTTGAAAGTATTCGGCTTTGGTGCAGCAATTGCAGCTTAATTGCACGTCTCCTTCTGCCCACACAAATGCTGAAAAGTGACTTGGCAAACTTTAAAGGCAATCCAGGGACTGAAATGGGAAGACTTGACAAGCCAGCATTCATCAGCTCTGACTAACGCGTCTGTAGTCTCAAACCTGCTGCTGTTCCTGCTTTGGCCTGACATCTTGCTGCCCTCAAAGAATTTCTTTTGAGTCTCAATCAGTGTCTGCCGGGTGGTTGTGTCTGAAAGGTCGCCCCAGCATTTAGGCTGCCAGGTTACCCACAAACCAGTACAAAACCATTCCTGGGGCAAGGGCTGTGCTGGCAGTTGGGCTGGCATTAGGACGGGGTGGTTTTGCTGCACAAAGATGGAGGGTGCAGATGCCCTGGGGCATCACTGGGGTTTGTGCTGGTGCCATTCCAGGGGACACGGGTGGCAGCACGGCTCCCCTGCCCCACTTACCTGCAGGCTGGAGGGACCTGCCTCCCCAGGAGACCCCAGTGTTGGTTGATGTGCCGGAGCTGTGGGTAGCAGTGGGCTTGGGGAGTCCTCAGAATCCTCGTCTGATGGAAACCTGAGCTGCAGCAAGTCCACAGCTCCGGCGAGGGGACTGCTGGACAGGGCAAAGGGGAAGAAGGAAGGGAGGGCAGCAGCCACTGTGCCGCAGGAATCTCAGTATCATGGACAATGGGAAAGATGCTCTGGCCATGTCGCCGGGCTGGGAGGCAGCATGTCTCCAGGTCAGGGGCTATGGAAGCTGTGCTGGTCATCCCTGCATACTTAGCAGTGCAAGGAGGGTTTCTGAGCTCTCTGTTGCTGCTCTGGGTGCAAGAGACTTGTCGCCAAACAGTCTCGTGCTGCTGCCTCGGCTCCTACACCTCCTGCTCCTCATGACCCCTCCACAGCCCACATATCCATGGGATGTCCTGGATCAAACCCAGCAGGTGACACATTCCCCGTGTTACTTTCCATCATAGCCATAGGCACACTTGCTTTACTAGTGCCTGCTCTTCAGGCTTTTCACGTCACTGAGGTCTGAGCCGGCTGCAATAGGTTAAAGAGGGTTTTCATAGAAGCATAGAATCGGTTAGATTGGAAAAGACCTTTTGGGTCATCAAGTCCAACCATTATCTCGCAGGTCTTGCAGGCAGGCTCCGGGCACTCAATCACTGGGAACGTGGAGCCCAGGGAGCCAAAGTGGATTCACCCCCTGCCCTGTCTGAAGGCAAAGTGCACCCATAGGGGTGCCCACCCAACACAGCTGCCCTTGGTCATGTTTTCCCAAGTAGAAATTCAACCAAGATGCCAGAGAGGCCTCAGATTGCACTGCAGGGATGATAGCACAGAGGGAACTGCTTGCTTGCTTTGCTTCTCCCAGAGACTGGCTGCCCTGTGATGGTGGGGGGTGAGGGGGTCCTTTCTGCCTTGGCATGCCTACACAGCTTGTGAGAAAAAACACTTTCATAACCCCCCAAAACATTCATACCCCCAAAATGTTCCTGCTCCATATGAAGGCAAAAGAGATCTATGCCCAGGCAGCCCTTTCTGTCGCAGGGACACCAGGGCTGCATGATTTGGGGCAGATGCTGTTCCCAGTTACAGTAAGGGTGGGATGGGGGGGAGGGGGGCGGGGAAGGGGGCGGGGCAGGGCAGTGCCTGAGGGCAGGGGCAGACATGATGCTCAATGCTTGATGCTCCATTCTCTCGTTCTATCTGTGCTGCTGGCAGTGCTCCCTGCTCAGCTGCCAGGGCTGAGAGGTCGCTTTGAGGAGACAGGGAGAGGAGTGAGCTGAGATTAGCGGTTAGCCTGGGAAGCATGCAAATGAGGTCATGAACCCCCAGAGGAAGAGCAGAGAAGGCGTCAGACAACCACAAAAGATCTTGTGGTTATTTGCTCAGGTTCAGATGCATCTCACAGGGGCTGCTGCTTTATCTATCCCTCCTTCCTCAGGGATGTCTGGACAAGCAGGCTTCTCAGAGGCTCTAGCTGTGGTGAGCCGGAGGCCTGAGGCACAGGAGGAGGTGGGATGGTGCTGGCAGGGCTGGCCCAAGGGAAGAAGGTGCTGAGCTGCAAGCCTCCGGTGGATGCAGAAATGAGTTAATTGCAGACCCCAGCTAACCTTCCTCGGAACAGCATTTGTTTGTGATCAGCATAAAGTTAGGGTGCACTTTAATTCATTATTTTGCTTGAACTTCTCTGCATGGCTGAGCAGCGGTTTAGCGTACACAGTGTCCTGCTTACACTTGGCATGGGGAACATTGGGTCTATAAGCTTTTGCAAGTAAAATATTTAAGATTTCTCAGGAAATGGTGCATGCAGTTTTTCAGGAAGATGTTTTGCTGCTTTCCCAATGACCAGGCTCATCCGGCATGTTCGAGCGACAGCCTCATTTATATACGGCATTGGAGAAGTGAGGGGAGTAGATGTTCTCTTCTTTCAGAAAAGGCACAATTTACTGAAGGACAGGAATTATGCAAAGCAATGTGATTTACTCACATCCTGAAGTCTGTAAACAGTGTGAGTTATGCTGCATGGCACTTTTGAAAAGATAACTGGGGAAGGAGGCCCCTTGCTTCATTTTGTGAATGAGTGACTCTATTGTATAATGTTGGGGTTTATTCCATTTCATACTGTGTACACAGTACTTACTGCGCGTTTGTAAATGAGCAACTGAGGAAATAGATCTTTGCTGGAGGCAATTGCTTTCCCAATAGTGACAGAAAACATCATGCATGGCAGACTCGAAGGTTATTATTTTAATACCTTTCTTCTTGTTGTAAAGCAACGTGCCCACATGCTCTGGCAGGCATGCTGGGTCACCCCCTCCCTCCCCGTCACACCAGTTACCGTCAGGCTGCGTTGTTGCAGTGGGTGCAAATCCCCCCGTCAATGCTGATGCCATGCCCCTGCCGTAGAGCCAAACCCTTGTCTTGCCCAACTATAGCAACCAGGCCATTTGAGATCTTTGCTCCTTCCTGCTCTGGCCCTGATAGCTGCACCCTCAGCCCCTGCTCCAGGGTCTGTCCGCCCAACCCTCCTCCTCTGCTCCTTTGTTCCTCCAGTCATCTCCTCCTCACTAGGAACAGCCACCTGCCACGCTCTCCCATAGACCTGAGCAACAAAATTCAACTTTGTGAAAAAGCATTGAGGTTTTGCATGTGTTCTGTATAAGACTCAAGATAACATTTTCCAGGAGAAATCTGTTGGGATGATCTAAACTTGTGGGGAACAGGGTGGCTTTAGGGGCAAGGTGAGAACAATAGCATCTCAGAAGAGCAAATAGTTTGACTGGACAGTCCAAGTGCTTAGACCAAATCCTTGGAGACTGGTCTGGCTGGACATTTCTGGGGGGTTTCCACCTCACCTCTACTTTCACTAGGAATTCCAGCCCACACCACAGACCTCCCTCTGAGGGCACCTCATGTAGACCAGTGAGTTGCGTTAACTCTGTAATCTCCTGTTTTGTAACCAACAGAAGATCACAAAAGAAGTTGAAAAATTCCTGAACAATAGAAACTCCTCTGCTCCTGCAGCTCTGAAGGACTTGCCTTTCTCAGTGAGGTGCTTGGGATGGCCTATCCCTCACATAACATGCTCTGGAGCATCCCCATCACTCCCTGCCCCAGCCAGTCACCTCGTGGGGGTGTTGCTTTGTAGCCTGCAGCCCCTCCGAGCAGGCCCTGCTTGGCAAGGTGGCACTTTGCACCCTGCTTGCAATGAGCAGCACAGGACACCGCTCTCTGGTTACCTCTGTGGAGGAAGAGATGCAATACACTGAAAAAAGCAGGTAGCACTGATGTAGCCATGCTTAGGGGACCATGCACTGCCTGCCCCTTCTGCATGGGAATGCTCCAGGAGCAGGGGAGGACACGGCAGGCCCCTGCTCTGCCCTGCTGCTTTGAGTGTGAATGCCAAAACCACAGGGCTCTCACACCTGCACAGCTGCTGCAAGGCTGCCTGTGTCACGTGAACCGCACATGCAAGGCGAAAATTCTGCAGCCCTTACCAAAAAAGCTGCAGCTGTAATGACAAGGCTGCCGTTGGCCATCTTCCCAGGCATGAGGCTTTTGGCAGGACCCGCGGCTGGGGCAGGCGGAGGGCTGGCAGCTGGCTCGTGCCCGGAGAGCCACTGCCTCCGTTTTCCAAGACTCCCTGTTTATTTGTTCTACAACAGCTTGAAACCAAATAGGGTTAATAGCCCTCCCTGTGTCCTAGTGAGATGAAACTACCATTGGGAGACCCAGGACAATTTTTATGTAGGATTAGAAAACAAAAATCAATATTTAATTATCTGTAAGCTTTTTGTGTCACTGCATCCTTAGCTTGCTAACTGTGAGTGCCGGCTGCCATGGAGAAAGTAAGTCATTAAAGCTGCAGTATCTTTTACTGGCCCTTTATGGGCCTGCAGTAAATAGAGTACATTATCACTTCTCACACACCCGTATTGTTATTTATCTTTACAATCTCTATTTACCTATATTTATGGCAGATTTCTCCTGTATATTATATGGCTAGGTTAACTTTAATGGGGTTCATTAAAACGGGCACTTAACAAAACTTTGGAGCATCCTCATTTGAACAGATGGCAAGAAACTGAAATAGGGAAAGGAGGAAGAAAGGTGCTTCATGTCAACAAGTCCACAGCGCTCAGGAGGCAAAGGGTGGGTTTTGGATACGCTGGTGGCTTCAGGGATGGTGTCCCAGCCCAGGGCTTTCCAGGACCCACAGTCACTGGGTCAGCCTTGCTGAGTCAGGAGGAGGAGGATGATGGACCTTTTGCTGGGCTCCAGGAGCTCAGTCCCAGGATGTTCCTGGTGTCTGGGGAGCCGTGAGCTCTTGGTTCTGAGGGGCTGCTCAGGGTCTCCCCGCCTGATCCCTGTTACACCTTCCTTCCTGACCCCCGGCTCTTTGCTGACACCCCAGCATGGTCCCCATGGGGCAGCCTCCCACCCCAACACAGCCCCACGGGACAGATGGACAAAGTGCCCAGCACCGCTCCTGTGCGAGCCCACCCGGTATAGCTCTGTGCACCCACGGAGCTGCCAACATCCAGCGCCGTGACACGGCCCATCCACCTGTACGTGCAAAGCCATGAAATACTCATAGCAACATTCAAATGACAATAAATAAATACTCTGGAAAATGAAACCTTCCCCGACGCGGAGGGGAACTGGCAATTAGCGGATCTTTTTGCTGCAGTAGTTAATTTTTTACAAGCCTCCCTTATTTTCACTGTTTCCCCTGGTTAATAATGACTAGCAGCCGCTTACACCATAAATAAGTTCCACAAATTTCGCAGATGCACCGGGCTGTTTAAGCAGGGAAATTGAGCAGCATATGTCTGAATGGTTAATTGACTTAATTGCTGTTAGTTGGGCTATTAGCACACTTGATCCACCCCAATGACCGCAATACTTCCTTAATGGTGTTCATTTTATTTGGATGCCAAGCTCCAGTTACCATTACAGGGAAATTTCCAATTGCTGATTACCTCATAAATATATAATTGTAGTCATAGGCTAAATAAAGCCAACAGGCATTAATAATGAACAGCGTTTGACTAAGAGCCTTTAAAGGATGATGGAAGTTTCTTTAAAGACCTTAGCTATTCTTGAAATGTAAATAATCTTTCATGCTTCTATTTTTAATGATGCTGCATCCTTTTTCCAGTCGGCATCAAGCACTAGGAGAAGTAAAGTTGCGTTCTGCGCCCAGGTAATGCCCAGAGAAAATAAAAGGCTCCAAGAAAGGAGCCTCCCAAGCTCTCACTAGTCCACCCCAAGCACCAGTTCCCAAGGGACGCTGAGATTATTTCTTTCAGGTAAACACCGGCGTGTGAGTGACCAGTGACACAAGCCTCTCATGCAGGCTTTTTTAAAACAATTTTTCCCACTCCCTATATGCAAGGAAAGATAAAAGCAAAGTACCACCAGGCCAAATCCTTCCCTTCCGTGCATGCGGGGGGCTCGCAGGGTGGGTAAGGGGAGCAGGTGAAGGATGCTGCAGCTCATGCACAAGGCTGCTGAGACAGGCAAGCGTGTCACCAACTTCATGCATGTCATGCTGGGTGGGACAGCTGTCACCTCCCTGCCCAGCCCTCCACGTAAAGCAAGGCCTGGGTTGCTGCCCCGTGGTGGGGACCTGGTGAGGATATCCCCAAGAGCAGCACCCACAGCAGGGGTAGGAGAGCTGGACCCCTGCTTGGGCACTGGCCTGGCTGCAGCCCTGGGTCCAGCCACCCCAAAATATAGTCCATTGCCAAACAAACAACAAATAAATAAATGCACCTACGAGTGCAGATCTGCCCCAGAGGGCAACACTAAGGACAAATATGATTTACCCAGAAAAGGAACAGCAAGGGAAAAATAGCCTTTTCTAACTCCAGCATTGTTACTGGCTCTAGAGAAAATTTAATTATCCTAGGCTATTCTTAACTGACCTAGTAAAATGAACCTGTCTAGCTCTGTCCACAGTCATTACCTACGATTTGCTAATTCATGTGGAGAAGAAATTACTCCTAGATAGTCTGTTAATCTTTGATTCCTAACCATGAGCTCATTTACTCTGGACTTGTTCCCTACTGGTGCCAAATGGAGAGAATTAAATTAGTTATTTTCAGATATTAGAGAACTAGTTACAATTAATGTTGTCTTTGACGATAGCTTGATTCTATGCAGATGCCTCAGTGGTGCTGCCGTGGGCAGGTGGTGTGGCGTGGCCATGCTGCCAGCTGGGGCAGGGAGGACTTTGGCTGCTTGTTTTAGCCCAAGAGCCTTCTGCACTAACTAGGGTTTGGGTCTGTCCTACGCATCCCTGTGGTAGGTTTGCTCTCACTAACAAGTGGGGCTAACGAGGTGTGGGAGCAAGGCTGCATGTGCCTGCTCCTGTGCCAGACGTGTGGGCTGTGGACACTGAGCGTGGGACCAGCCACCCTTGGCTCTGTGGGGTGAGGGTGGTCCCCACGTCCCCAAGCAGCATCCCATCCCCACCCCACCATTGTGCTGCCAGAGAGGTGGGGTTGTGTTGCCCCAGAGCTACATGTCTTGTGGGACCACGGGCTGCCCCCACAGGGGAGATGGCATGGGGGGCTCTGCTGCTGCCCTGCTGAGAAGCTGTTTCCTGTTTCCACCCCTCCTGCCCATTTCTGTGGACACTGCTCTGTGGTGGAAAGCCAAAAAAATCACTGTATGTGTGCAGGGACGGATGTTGTGAAGGAAGAAAAAAATCAGGAGAGAGAAGGCTTTTGAGGAACAGGGGAGTGAAACACCATTCATAAGCTCCCGCCTGCCCAAGCTGCCCTGCCTCCAGCACCAGGGTCCCTCTGCATCCCAGGGCCACTCCCCCTTATCCTGCCCTCACACTGGGAGAAGAGGAGAAGGAGGGACTGGCAACTGTCGAAATTCCCAGCCCAGGGCTGGCACAACCCAAGGGCAGCAGATGAGCTTCCTTCTGGGAAAAGCCACCTTCCCGAGGGTAGCAGTCCCCCCACCATGCCCCATTCCTGTGGGATGCATCCCACCAGGATCTCCCTCTGCAAACCCACCAGGGACTGGCCCCCCGCAGGCATCATCAGGACAGCTGGCACAGACCCCCTGCCTGCCCATCCCTCATCAGATGGAGGTGCAGCTCCTCTCCATCCTCCCCACCCTCCCCGCTCCGTGCCTTCGCAGCCGGCCACAGCCTGACCCAAGCAGCCTCGGCGGCAGCCTTCAGCCAAGCTGCTGATACAAACCAATTATTGATGTAAACGGGGTCAGGCAGACTGCTCTTCAAACCCGGCGAAAACGAGAAGCAGATGTTAGTTTCAGCAGAGAAAAGGTCTTGGGATATGAAATAGTTTCACCTGGTGCCTTCATCTTCTAGAAAATCACACGTGCCAATTCCTTTTGAAAATGATCAAAGCCAGGCACAGTGTTTCCTCTCTCCTTGCCGATCTACTTGAGTCTGTTTTATCAGATGGAGTTTAAAGCAATAGTGTGTTTTATTTTAAAACAGACTTAAAAAATATTCTGGCCTATCAGCTTGACCATTCAAACCATCTGGTTTCATCCATTTCAGATGTTAGCCTGAAGAAGAGAAACGGTGTTAACAATAAGCAAAAGTACCTAATAATCAGTTTAATACAATGCTGCATAGTACTTATAAAGTTGGCATATCCAAAATTATTACCAGAAGCCCAATCTTAATCCTTTTTAAGTTGGGGGGGGGGGGGGGAATGGATCAAAAATTAGAATGATATCAAGCATAAAATAATCTTCTGTCTGTGTCGCACTGATAAAAAAATAGAATATATAATTACCATGTAAAAACTGCTTATGTTTGTGATTATATGTTGCTGCCATCTCCAGGTCCTCACTGTAAATGACTTAATTGGGTTGTCCTGATATATGGATGCAGAGAGCAGGAGCTCGTGCCGGATCTTGCAGGGGTGCCGATCTCCATGCCCGGGCTGCACGAGCACGTGCCAGGCTGGGTGCCTGCCTGGGGAGACCTGACACACGGCCCAAGTTTTGAATCCCTTGGAGATGCTGCAGCCTGTCAGGGGGCTGCTGCTGAAAGCATTCCTGGGGGCTGAGGTGCTCCCAGCCTGGGGTGGCTGCTCTTGGGTTTTTTTTTTCACCCTTCATTATAATTGCCATCTCTCACCACAGATATGATTTTTTTTCCCCTCTGGTTATTTATGAGAAGAGTGAGCAGAAAGTCTGGTAGAATAATGGCGTGGAGGTGATGTGGGGTGGACGTGGCATGGGATGGCAATTTTTGAATTTAGAAAGTGCCTCATGCCTGAAGGGCTATTGAAATCAATAAGGGAACTGGGAGGAAAGGACAAAGGACCCAATGCCCTGTCTAGACACTAAATGTACTTGAAAATCAAGTCATGGGATTATCTCCCCATAAGAGCAGACTGGGCAGACATACAGCAACCAGTGTTCAGGACTGAAAGGAAATTGGAAAAAAAAAACCCCACCAACAAAACAAAACCAACTCAGAAAGCTGGCAAAACTAAAAGGATGTGCTCTTTTTGTTGCTTTGAATAGCACTTGGATAGATAACTCACTGCCTATGAAAGAAAAACAGGAGACAAAATTCCAGGGTATTAGAGAAGCATCTTTCCATACACACAGAGATATCACCAGCAGCAGGCAAGCCAGCGCGGGCTTCTGCATCCCTGCTGGGAGAGACATGTGGGCATGGGTCAGCATCACCTTCCCAACACTCAGAACTGCTCCAGGCAGCGGGAGCAAGTGTAGGCAAACAACACCTGAGTGTGTGGTGTAAGCCTGCTTTACTGTTCATTAGCAAACATTTCCCCCAGCTAGGGAACAAAGAGTAAGGGCACAAAGTCAGAATTTCCGTCATGGGAGAGGGGACATGCTCCAGCTGGGAGCCGCAGGCAGACCTTGGGCCACCTTTGCCGTGCCCAGGGCAGAGCTGAGGAGCATGAGGTCTGGTGGAGCTGATGCAGGAACAGTGACCTGGAATATCCCAACCAGGGGAACGAGTCCTATTTATGAATGAGATAAATAACAGCAGAATGCTCTCTAGGTAAGGGAGATACCCAGAGATTCTCTGTATGAAAGCTTGGATCTGCATCTCCTCGCAAAACAGATAGCTGTGTATAATAATAAATATCTGCCCATGGATAGACCGTGAATAAGTACAACATGTATAATGCACCAGGATTACGTGATTTTTATGTATAAAAATGTCTTATTAGCTTTCTGGTTTTTCTCCCACATATCAAATAACAATACCCCACTTACAGCTGAAGTATGCTCCTTTTTACTACCCGCTATATTTATTACAGCTGAGAAAATAGATTTTTTTTCTTTTTTGTTTGTTTTTTTTTATTTGCTAAATTTAGCCATTTTTCTGGTGATGATGTTCAGTGGCATAGAAAGCAATATTCTCAAATAAGTTCATCATTCTCAAAAGCCTTTGGTGTCATTTAGTGAGGAATTCTTACTCTGAAAAACATTTGAATGCAAATTATGGCTATTACCACAATTAAATATTTATTTTTGCCCCCAAATGTGAAGATAATTTCATAACTAACTCAGCAAGGTAGGCAGCAGCAGAGGGGAGTGTGACAGACGCTGTACGTGTGGCGTGCGCTGAGCTGCACTGTGGTGCATGCCATGCATCGGCACTGGGGTGGCTCCTCAGAGCTGCTGTGCTGCTGTCCTGGGAGCGAACCAGGATGAGGTCTACTGTGGATAAAGCTGCGCAAGCCCCCCCACCAGCATCCCTCCCTACTCCAGCTCCCGGAGAAGCTGGGGTGCTGCGGGGAGCTAGGAGGTGGTGGCCTCAGGGTCCCCGTGCACTTGATTGCCACTGCTCGCCAAGTCCCTTGGGAAGGGCAGTTTTGCTTTGGTTTTTCCCAAAGAACATTTTTGAGTAAAGGAAAACATTGGTGAGAAATCCAGAAAACATGAATGGAAGTTTGATGTTTGTGAAAACCTCACGCTCCTAGTTCTTGACTCATTCAATGAAAACCTGAATCTTTTACTGAAACACAGAGAAAATTTTATGAAACTTCTGAAAATATCGCTTTTCTAGCAACCCAAGGCTGTGCCTTTCATCAAAAAAAACCCAGTGATACCATCGTTTTGAAAGAGTTTTGCTCACCCTACATTGGGTGAGATGGCATGAGTTTTGCTGAGGAGATCAATGGGTCTGCTCTTAGTGCTTTTTTCTAGAAGCTTTTACTGGTCCTAAGTTCTTGGGCAGAGAATTTTTCATAATAGCTTCTAAAACTGCAAATCAATAAATGATGTTTGCTAAACAATCCAGTCAAATCGAAGTTATATTTTGAACCTGAAAATGTACCTGCTGCACTTTTTACCATTTACCCAGTGCTAATATTTACCTGGAATTAATTCTGTTCAGTTCACAACTAAAAGCATTGCCTTTCGGGGACAAAGCTGGCTAGCAGGGTCTTTCATTGCTCCTCTGGGGTGAAAATGTTTTGGATGAACATAATTTGTTCTCTGATTTCCCAGGATCCAAAACCTATTTGATAGCAAAGGTCAGAAGAGTTTTCAGTCATGCAGACAAGCTGCCAAATATAGATGGCCAGAACTGCAGAAATATGTAAATTCATTCACTTGGACAATTAACATTTAAGCTAAATTAAAACTAGAAGCAGTGAAGACACAAGAGCAAAGGCTGTGCTCATCGTGCCTTTTGAGGCTGGCACAGCACCACTGATCCTACTCCTTCGGTCCCATCTGCACTCAGGTTGTTTGTCGCCAATAAATCAATAGTTTGGGTAACACTTTTCTGGTGAGTTTTGGCTGCTGTGTCATGAACTCATCTAAAATCCAGAAGAAACCTGCTGCACTACCTCTTGCTGTGTAATTCCTTTGGAGGTGCAGGGCAGCGGGTTTGGCTGGCAGATGTGCCGCGCAGCCATCATGGGGATCGCACCGTCCATTCCTCCATGCCCTCCGCTCTGTAACCATTCCTGGATCTTTTCAAGCTGGGAGGGAAATCGAGCCAGCAGCTGGTGGGGTTCTGTGTGGCCCTGCTTCCCTCTGCTTGATCAGCTGTATCTCTTGTGATGACCCTACCTCCACCCAAACTCCACTTCTCCTTCAGCAGGGACCGCAAAATCCCATCTGCTGCCTCTCTCTTTGGCTTGTCATTTATTCCACTTTTTAAGCCACAGGTTCCCACTGTAGCTGGGATGCCTTTGCCTACAGTGACTCTATCTGGAAACTTCTCATTTCATAGAATGATAGTTTAGGTTCCTCCCAGCTCTTTAGGAAGCATATGTGAACGGGCATCGCTTTCCTTAGTTTTTGCTTACAGCACATTTAGGGCTAGTCGATGAGCTCCAGTCAAGCCAGAAGTTGCCCTGAGTTTTTGATTTTGCCATAACGCTCCAGATTGCTGCCAGCCTCTTAACAAAGCCTTGAGGCTGGCAGAAAAGGGATGTGCTCTAAAGCTGTTTGCTCACCGACCATTGTGTAGGAGAAATTCCATACGGTATGAGCATCTCTTCTATAGTGCTCAGTAAAGGTGGGGCAGAAGGCAGGAGTGACTCTTTAATGAGGGGGGATGTCTAAAGAAGTTTGTGAATGGACTGGGAAAGTCATGGGCTTAGGATCACATTGCTCCTGCTGAAAGAGGTCTGTAAATGGAGTCATTATTGGTGGCAGTAACCGATCCGCCTCCTGGCTGAGAGTCATGGAGATTAGACATTAATTGAACATGGTCTCTAAGAGGGGAGTGTTTCAGGGTTAAAACGGGGAGGCAAAAGAAACATTAGAATTGTAGAATAGAGAGGGGCTGTTAATAAAGACACAAGGGCAGCTGTGCACCGAACGTGGGGGGTTGATATAGAATTTCAAGAGCTGGGGTCCTCTTTCCACTGAAAGCTACCTTACATGGGGATGTAACCCTAGGAATTGAGCCCCGGAGCCACTGCTGCGCCATCCTCTACTGCCCTGGGGAAGGTGAAACAGGGCAGTAGCAGCTCTTGCCCTGCAAAGGGGTCTCCAGACAGCGCTGCTGTGAAATCTGCTTTGATGGCGAGATACTGCATGGGGGGAGAAAGGGTTCCTCATTGATTCCCACCGTACACGGGACCTTTTGTCTCAGTGACTTGGGACTTTCCTGTTGTGCAAACTGCAATTAATAGATCAGGAGGGATGTGATGAGCAGAGAGAGCGCCTTCAGAAGGTGGAGGTTCACTGGGGTGTCGTGCCCTAGCACAGCTGTGGCTGAATTTAATATCGAAGTCACGACGAGACAATCAGTTTTCTTCGTCACAGCTTTTCAGTTCATTACTCTCCCTCTTCCTTTTCTGCAAATAAGTAAATGCACTTAACGGGTTGCTACAGGTCATCTAAGCTAACTGTCATGTGTGCACTCTTATCCCAAGGTAATTGCAAAGTACTGTTACCCATCTTAAATGTCAAGAAAGTGATTTAAATATAAATTTACGTTTGCTGCAAACTAAGAACACATACACAAGCAGTTACTGCAGCCCAGCTAATGCACCATAGCCTGCAAAATGTGGTAATCTGATCAGGTTTCTCAACCTGACTTATGTTTATATGTACAGGAAATTTCAGAGGAAGATATTGCAACTTGGAAATCAGCTGTCACCGCTTCTTGCTGCAGGATGGGCCATCTCAATAAATCTCCACCTCTGCTATAGCAGCTCCTCAGACTGTTTCACCTCCCTTTCAGCAGGGACAAGAGGAAGACCACATTTTGCTGGTAGGAGTAGAAGGACTTGCACAAGGCTGTTCAAAAGATACGGCTTCTCCCCGCTCTGTGCTGGCCAAAGGTGGCTCAGGGTGGAAAGAGCTCAGTTGGAACCCTTATGTATGTGTCAGACGGCTCCCAGCTGTAACGTGAGTGATGCTGAATTCCCAACAAACACCTCTGCTGCATGCACATCCCAGCCATCACCACTGGCATTTCTGGGTATTTGACAGCCAGAAGGACATCCTGTGAAAAACCTGGAAGCAAACCTCCCATTGGAAGTGGTGATCCCTCTGTCGATTGTAAACAATGAGCAGGAATAGCAAGGCATGCAGCCAGTGTCTTGCAGACATCGACTGGAGTCGAGACACGGGCTGCCCTCACGGTGGGAGCAGCCCAGTGTGGGGTCTCCACCGCCTGCTTTCTGATCCCCAGCCACGGGAATGACCGTCTGGGGCGTGAGCGCTTGCACAAGCTGACATCTGCAACAAAACTTCTCCTGCAGGAGCAAGCAGAAGGCAGCACAGGAAGCCAGCAGCAGGGTGCCGGGAGGGCTGCCCTTGAAACGTGCTGCCTCTGACGGCCAGAGGGAATGGGAAGTCAGTCGGTCTGTGCAGCTCCCAGCTAGAGCTTGGGGGGGCAATGGGAGGGGAATCATTTCCAGGAGCAGGATAACAGTGCTGGTGCACACAAGGAAGAGAACGTGGCTCCCTGAAGCTCCCCAGTTTCATTGCCAGCCTGGGCAGAGGGTCCACAGGCACACAGCAGCACACCACAGCCCAGCCTGGCTGCAGGGCAGTTCTGCAGGTCCCAGCTTTGGACAGCTTGCTGTCAGGCAGAGTTTCAGGAATTAGACATTATGGTGTTTTTTCAAAGCGCATTTAGAAACACCAGTTTGGGGTCTGAAAAAGAATGTGTTTTCCCTCCCTGAATTTCAGGATCACTTAGAAAATTGCAAGTGAAATTCCCATTCGTGGCCAACCCGGGCTCCAGTGCTGCTGGAAGCCACCGTGATCCATGTGTGGAGGGGAGCCAGGCTGTTTGGACAACCCTCTTATCGATGTATCCAAACTTTGGAGACATTGATTTTGCCACTTTCACGTCTGACAGGCTTTCATTAACAGCTTTGATGTAACTCTGATACAGAGGATAATCTGTGTTTTCCTAGTTGAGCCTGTATTTCCTCAGGCACGCAGATAGCTGGCACCTTTCTCCTTCTTCCTCTCCCACAGTTTCCACATGAGTAGTCCCAGCAATACGCAAAAACCCATTTAGCAAATGGATTTTTTCTTGTGAAGTGTTCAAAAATAGTCACCCTTTATTATTAAAAATGGTGACTGTTGTATCATGACTCAACAGTCTTAGGGCAAATCTGCACACTGTATATCAATACTTCACGTAAGCAAGTGGAGTAATCAATAGTTCAAGTATATTTCTGTATTTATTACATATTCAATTGACTAACTCATGCCCTTTCATCAATACATTAACTGATAATAAAACTCTGTTTACTATAGAAAATATTAGACACTGTGTAACAAATAATTGAACATTAGTATGTGCAAGTATTGAGCTACAAAGGAGCAGCAGGAGGGAACTGTATAATATCCTCCTGGTTAAGCCCACCTTGTGTGATTAAAGGGAAAACAAAATGCCACAGATAAGAGATTAAAAACATCTTGTGCTAATATAGATCTGAAGTCATCAAAGGAGGAAAGATTAAAATGAGCCGGTTCCTGATTTCAAGTTGTCACAGTGTTTGAAATGCCTGCTCCAAAGCAAAACTCCCTGGGAGGTTTGATGGCAGCAATGGCTGGAGCATGGGTCAGGTTTGCAGAACGTGCCCTTCAGCAGCAGCGAAGTGCCGGGCTCACCCGCAGACCACGGCAGGGCCGTGCTGCTGCCAGCGCACGGTGCTGTGAGCGGCTGTGCTCCTGCAGGGCTGCTGACCACCGCAGAGGTGGGAAGGGTGGCCCTGGGGATGGTTGGCTGGGCTCCAACTCAAAGGTTTATTTCTGCTACAGTTTTGGACAGGTAACATAGACCTCAACGGCTGTGACTTGGGCATAGACAACCTTCCTCTTGCCCAGTCTTTGCTGGTGGAAGGCATAAGCTTTTTGGGGCAATAACCTTCTTCCAGGGGAGGTGCCCATGCCCTGCACCGAAGTGCTGGCCCACAAGCTGGGAGCCTCCTTGGAGCCCCTGCTCTCGGGTACAAAGCAGTGCAGTAAACCCCCATATGTGCACTGTGGAGGATGAGAGCCCAGCGTCAACCCAGAGTGAAGGGAGAGCACTGGGAAAACCTCACCGCTGCCCTGACACACAGCTGAGAGCCATGGGCATCATCTGGGGACTGCACAGGCAACAAAAATCACATACTTGGTGTAAAACCACGGTACTGAGAACAGCCAAAGCAGGTTCAGTGTCTTGCAGCAGGGATAAAGTCTGTAGCAGGAGGAAGAAGTAGGATTTGGATATGTTTTATCTGGGACAACCGTTGGCTTTGACAATATTTTAGCTGAGGAAACCTAACTGAACCTATCTGGTTCCAGGGGAAGGAGGCACCAGGAGATGGGAGGTTCAGGGCTTTTAGGCAGCACTGAGCAGAGATATCCAGGACTCGATGGTGTACAACTGCACAGTTTCCAGCTCTGTGACCCTGTCCTCCCAGAAAAGCATCAGGGCTGCAGACGCAGTCAGGGTCTTCTTGCTCGCACAGGGTAACCCCTTTAAATACACAATGATACTTAACAGCCAGGAAGCATCTTGTTACGATTTACAGGGTATTAATGAGCAATCTGGTACATATGGGAACAAATGATAGCACTCTGCGTTAATACCAGGGTCATTAATGCATACTCTAACAGAGGAAATAATTAGGGTGAATTACAGCTATAAGGCTGCATTGGCCGGTGCGTCTAGTTCTCGGATTGTTCTCTGAACTCACCTATATCTGGCTGGGTTCAAGGTGGCATCTCGGAGGGGAGTGGTGTTTCCATTGCATGGAGGCGAGCCAGCCAGCACCAGCTCTGCCACCGCCACACTGCAGCTGGGTAATTAGCAGCAGAGATGGCCTCTGTCCTTAAGAGAAAGGAGCCGATGGGTTTGAGTCAAATGTGAAAGAACAGTTTATTTTGTGTCAGTTTTAATCAAGCTCAATAGCAAAGCCTCTATTAAGTGTGAGGAATGTGTCCTGTGAATGCACTGCATTACTATTAGTTATATTTTATTTTTATCATTGTTATTATTTATTAGTCTGGAGACCCAGTAGTCCATCGATTTGTTTCTGAGTACCCCAAATGAGGCTGAGCAATCATAGATCATCTTTGACTGAGGCTGACACTGGCATTTTCTCTCCTAAACCCTTTGTTACAAGCGTGCAGGCTCTGGAGCAGGTTTGGTCTGAGGCAGGTGATGACCAAAGCCCTGGCTCTGCTGGGTGGTGAGGCTGCGAGGGAGCTGCAGGCTGGCCGGCGCTGCATCCAGGGGATGCTGACAGCACCGTGCTCCCCAGGGTGGCCTGAACAGAACCTGGAGCAGCCCAGGGAGGCAGGAGCCAGGTGGGCCAGGGGTTGCTGCCCCGGCTGAGTCACGTCCCTGGCAAGGACACCGCTTGTGCAGAGCAGATCAGAGAAGAACTTTCTGGACTAAGAATTGTACTGTGTGCGATGCAGCCAGCTCAGCGCAGGTGAATAACCCTTACACATTCACTTGGAGAATATAGTGGTGGTCCCCCTGCAGCAGGGCAGGGTGCTGGCCCCTGCTCGGAGTGAAAACACAGCATGGATGAAAGAAGGGGGTGCATTTTCCTGCGGCTCTGCAATTATTAATAACACACAATCCCTTTATGAAAGCAAACTGAGGAAATCAAAGCATGAAAAGTAGGATGCAAAGAAAACTGAAAACCATTTCAAGTGCAGTGAATACAGTGTGAAGGAGTGAGGAAGGACTGTGGACTTAACATAGCTAGCACCATTTGCACTCACCAGCACACTGCATTTGCGTTTGCTCCAGGCACTGGAGTGCCTCAAAGCAGGGCATGCTTTGGTTGTATTTAAAGCATTGCTCTCCATAACCTCAGTTCAGCAAGGTGTTCAAACATGATCATCTTTCACAAAAGTGCAGAAAAACAGTAGGCACAGCATTTGGAGCCTGACCCTCTCTCAGCCTGTGCTGAGCTTACACTCAGCAGCTGCCCCAGTCCCCAGATTGACAGGGTGCCCACCGATGGCATGAGCTGTCGCACCCTGGCCGAGCAGTGAGCGCTGGCACCGCAGCGTGGGGAACCCCAACCCGGGCAGCGACATGCTTCCCCATGCCACAGCCAGGGAGGCAGAGCCGAGGCCGTGCACCATGTATAATGCAATGACCAGCCAAGGCATTTGTGTCCAGATGTGTGTTTACATCCCTTTACCCTGGTGTTTTACGAGGGAGAACGTCTGTGTCTTTGTCACTGCTGATTGCCCTCCGCTTGTTCTTGCATTTGATAGTTTCAGACAAGCAGCCTTCACCTGAGGACATGTCAGAGCGTTGCTGGTTACTTGTCCAAAGGGGAAAACATTCTTTATCTCCTTCAGTAGCTTGTGCTTTATGATGCAGTAATATCCTCTGCTGCCGGAGCTGCAGCCTCCTCAGTTAGCATGAGATACGTATTATATGTATTTCAGTGATTCTGCAGATATTCTGTGTATTGAACAGACTATCTCAAGTGCTATGCAAATGAAGGAATAAAAATCTGCAATATTTTCAAAGTGAAAAAGGGGCTTTATTTCCAGATATAGATTTTTTGTGGCAAAAGGGAAGGGTAGCTATTTACAGTGCACTGCAGCCTGCAGCTCAGGAGCAGGCTGCCCCACTGCCAGATTTACCTTTGCAAACAGACGTTGATCCTGTTGGAGCGAGGCTGTGACAGTGGAGGATGACCCAGGGGGCTGGGTGGCACGGAGCCCTCGCTGTCACAGCTTGCTGCAGGCATCCCTGCCCGTGTCGGGCTACTCTGCCTGCCTTGCCATCACCCTGGCAGGAAGATGCTGGACACCCATGGTTGACCTCAGGCAGCTGAACCACCAAGCTGAAACAAATTTGAATTACTGTTCATCACACTAAAATAAAAGACTTTCACAGGGGCCCTTCAGCATGGCCAACAGCAGAAGGTGATGGAGACTTGGGCTCATTAGCGGCTTGCTGCTCCGGGTGGGAGCTCACCCACAGCCTGCTGCCAGTGCAACAGGACTCTGGGTGCTGGAGAGCCACTGGCAAGCCACCCCAGGTCTGGGCAGAGCTGGGCTGGGAAGCTTGGAGAGCTGGAAAGCCAGCAGCCCCAGGGTGGGCAGGGTGATGGGAGCGGGATGTCTGGCTGGGGACGGACATGGGAAGCACCATCAGTGCCCCATTAAAGCCAGTTTGGATTGTGTGGGTCACCGTCCTGCCCTCAGTGCTCCTGGTGCAGCCCTCAATGCCCCAGACACCCCCTGCATGCACAGATATATGGGTAGTGTGTGTGTTTAATAAAATACAAACTTACATTTCCCTTTCCAAATGAAATTAACATACTTTATTGCCAGCTATAAGAAATATTCCTTAAGGGTAAGAAGTTTATAAAAAATTTAAAGTAACAAAGGCAAACTTATAAAAAATTCATCTTTTAGTAGTGATTGCTCTATAAAAAAAAGAGTGAGTTTAAGTGAGAATACAAAATTCACAGAATTAATTATGTAAACAGAAAAAAAGGCACAACAGCTGAGAACTAAACTAATTAGCAGCAGAGTCGCCCTGCAAGTGTCAGCCTGGACCTGCAAGTCGGCTGCTGAAGAGTAACCCACAGTGACAATTGTGTCCTGAAGTTATTTATTAAATAACTCTGCTATGTTCCAAATAGTGTTGACTTAATTAAATGAACTGTATGTGTGGGGAGACACCAACTTTTCTCACCTGTGCATCATGCACAGCAGGGTGTCCCATGATCTTTATACCAACAATATGTGGAAGGATTTGCTGAAGTTTGCTCATTGTTACTGAGGGCACCTCCAGAGGAGCTGCTGCAGCTCTGCTAGCACGGAGGTACAGGCAAAACATATTCATGGTCCATACTGGGATCCAGGCAGGACATTTCAGCAGACCTATGCCATGGCTTGCTGTGGCAGAAGAGGTGACTCATAACTTCATCCCAATACTTGAGCAACATCAAGTCTAATCTGCTTACAAGGTGCTGTGGCAAGGCACTCACTGCTTCCCCGGTTTTGCCAGTGGTAGTGGGTTTGGCGAGTTGCCTGGCCATGAGTCCCAGGAGGAAGAAAAAAAACGCAGACCCATATAAATAAGAGTACCTGAAGGGAAATCCTCCTGCAGCCCTTCTGCACCGCAGCTTTCCTGCCCTCCCAAAGCCAGACAAGGCTGTGGTCAATCGCTCTGCACCAGACTCTCCCTCCTTCCTCAGCGGAAAGCATGGAAGGGACAAGAGAGAGAAGACTGAGTCTGGGACAAGGAGAAGCCACCTCAGCAGGGTGCACGCAGGTGCTTGCCTTGGCTCAGCCTCCTTCCCTCTGCTTTGGCACAGAGGGAGGGGTGAAATCCTGCATCACCATCCCTAGAGCTGGTTCACGCCTCTCCACACATACCGGTTCTTGCCTCGCTGCCTGAACACGCCAGCTTGGACTCCTTCCTCCAGATCACTCAGGTTTAATGATTGCCCTGCTAAATTCAGAACAGCCAAATGCAAAGGACGGGACTGGAATGAGCAAGAGACTTTCCATTCACAGGCACATTAAACGTGTCATTGAGATGGAAGTCACTTGCTCATTCCAGCCTGCGCCTTGCATTATTTTTCACTGTAGGAAAATTTTCAGGAGGAGAAAAGAAACCTAAGGAACACATTTAAAAGTAAAGTTGAATAGAACAGAGCGGTTGGGAATACAAATGCTGCTGAAGTTTCATTCTGGTTCTTTCTCATCGCTGTCCTATGCCAGAGAGGCTCGGCCGCCCCTGCCCCGGAGGACGTGCTGTCAGCAGGATTCATGCAGCCGTGCACCAGCTCCCACCACAGCTCCCGGGAGCCGGGGATGGTGAGTGCCCCAGCCCCCGTGGGTACACCCAGCCAGAGCGTGGTGGGCCTGTCTCTGCTGGCATCCTCGCTGCATGCCATGTGCAGCTGAGAGCACAGACAGAAACCACAGCTCACAGCTCCTGAACCTGCAGGAGGGGATGTGAACCAGCCCTTATGAAATCTGGGTCAGTGAAAACCAACCCTCAGGGAGAAGCCACAATGTCCGTTCTCCAGCCCCATTCCACTCTGTGCCGGTCCCCGTGTGGTGAGCTCCAGCAGAAATAGCTCCGGCTCCGTGCTTGCTTTGGAAGTGCATCTGATTTCTCTGCACTTTTGCTTTTTTTGCCTCTGTGCTCCACTGCTCCGCTGATAACTTTTCTCTGACGATGATCCCTTTGGCAGGTGACTCATGAGAGAGAATAAAGGTCTTTGTCCCTCCTCTGTGCCCCGGTGTTTTCCTTACCTGTTTGTTTTTCTTCACCTGGATAAATGAGATGGCTTAGGTGACCTGAGTGGTGGAAAAATTGCTTTTCCAGTGTACGTGGGCACTGGTGAAACCACTGGCCGCAGGCAGAGCTGTCAGCCCAGGTACCCATGCACTCATTGCTAGGGACCCACCAGTGGCCAAGGGCTAACAGGGACAGCAGGGAAGCCATGCCTGGCTGGAGGTGGCACTTTGGGTGTCATGCTGAGCCTGTTCGGATACAAGGCTACAGCATGCTGGGGCAGCCGTGCTGACTGGTGAGTGCCGTCCCACCAGCGTCTCTGCGGTGGGACTTGGTGCAGTTCCCACCCCGGGCAAATATCAGGTGCCTGCCCCGTGCCACCTGCCACCCACTCTCAGGTGCAGGGTCGGACGAACGCTGTCCTCCTTCCCTGGGTGCAGGCGAGCATGGCTGGGCTTCTGGGCTCCCCTCCAGCCGTGCGTGGTGCACTGGTCCTGGCTGCAGAGAAAGAAGTGCTGCCCCTGCCGAAGAACCCAGGTGGAGCTGTTCCTGTGTGGGTGCCACAGCAGGGCAGAATGGGGCGGGACAGGGATGGGGGTGGGGATGGAGATGGGAACAGGACAGGGGCCGAGGGCTACCTCTGTCTCCCTCCCTGCAAAGCCTCTCTGGTCCTGCCACGTAAGAGGCAGAAGCATCATCTCACATGGGGAAGGAGCAGCTACATTTAGAAAGTGCATGAAAGGAAATGTTTGAATTTCACAGGAGCCCCTCGCCCACTCCTTTTTCTCACTCGCTCAGCTTAATGCTTCCTGAAGAATCTCCTTTCTTTCTTCATCTGTGGTTATTTTTGCCTGTGAGCTATAGCACGAGTAGGTGTGGATCATCTTGCCGTGCCCAGGTGTGCTGTCCCAGGAGCCTGCACAGGTTTTGCAATGTGAAGAAGCTCCATTATCCCATTGCCTTCCCACGCTGAAATGCCTGGAAGGATTTACCTTCCCTCCTGCATCCTCTTCTCTCCCTAGATCTGGTTTTCCCCTGCCATGTGATAAGGCATTTTTAATAGGAGCTCTAATGGTTTATGCTTCACGTTGCTCTTCCCTGGCAATATTGCAGTGAGGCAGACACCCATGACACCTGGGTGCTGAACATCCCTGCCCCAATTTCCTCCCCCTGCATGGGGATATGGTGCCTATTTTGTGAGTGGAGAAGGGATCCGCAGGGCTCTGCTCATGCAGTGAAAGGCCTGGAGAAATGCAGATGCCAATGGCAGGGTCTGGCAGCCCCCACTGAGGCCTCCTGAAGGCAAAGCAGGGACCAGCTGCTGCTGCAGAGCATTTGCTAGATGATGCAAAGCTGAAATAATCTCCCCCAGCCGGGTGTGCTTCTGCCAGCCCCTCCAATTTAAAGACCGTCCTTTCCTTTTCTCTGCTGACAAGTGCCAGCAGCACAATGCATGTGCAAGTAAACGCTCTCCAGTGCCCTCTGCTTGGCATCACTGCCCCTTCCTCTAGCCAGTCTCTGAAGTGACTTTTAATGAGGATTTTAAGCAGTTCCTTCAGGCAGGTGCCTGCCAGGCCAGCCCACCAGGAACAAAATCCACCGTGGTAGCTCTTCTAATGAACACTGCAGCCAGAGGAAGGAATATATACGTGTATTTCTTTGCACTTGCATTTGCTAGAAACGCAGGCACGGCCTGCGAGCGCTCTGCTCTGGCTGCTGGCTGTGGCACTGGGGCCAGCGTCAGACGTGCAGTCAGAGCAGTGAGGGAGCAGGGATGGGGGCACGATGAATATTTCATGCTGCAACACCAGACCTTTTCATTAACACTAGAGTGGAGGGCTCAGCACTTCTGATGTTTGTTACCGTACATGGGAATGTCACGGCAAGCAAGCCTGGGTGGGCTCCGCTTGCCGAAAAAGAACAGCAGCCAAGGTTGTAATTGCTCACGTGGAACCTGCCGGTCAGCCCACCAGGACCTGAGCATCAGCTGCACGGCTTGGTGGAGACACAGCAGTGCAGGACCACTTATATGGGAGGGCAGGGATTGCTCTGCCAGGAGTTAAATTTCTAGGCTGATAATAACTCCCTGGATTTCCTCGGGGCTCTGAAAATACATGACTAAAGACAAAATGTTCATTATAAAGTGAGAGCAGGAAAGGTTGGACTGACCTTCTGATAAAGCACTGGCCACCACCAGTAAAAAGGTCACTGAGAGTATTTTTGCTGCCTCGGTTCCCTGCAAGGGGAGCTGGCTCCCAGCCCATGGGGCCAGCAGGGACGGGATCCTGCTTGACGTAGGTGGGAGCTGTCTGGCATTGGCACCAGCCCATCCGGCAGAAACCCCCCTCCTGCTCCACCACGGCTCTGGGAACTATTGACTGGTTTTAAGGCAAGGGCTTCCCGGGGATCCAGACGCTGCCTGGGGCCCAGTGACAGCCGACAGCATCTCCCTCAGCAGAGACCTGCAGCGGGGTGCTCCGCTGCCCTGCGCTGAGCCTGGCTTTAGATCGTCTCCTGCTGTTGTACTCCAATCCTGGTAATATCATAGCGGCACTTCAGAGCTGGAGAGCTCTCAGCTGGGAGGTGCTCCCTGCCACTGGCACTAGTTCAAGCCGCTTGGTGAACTAAATTGATTTTTTATAGTTGCTCTGGAGCAAGTTTAATGAATCTGTTAGTAGCTGCTCCCTGCTTAAACCTTTCCTTAGTGCTGGAACTGCAGCACGGCATTTCATAAAACGGAGACGGCTGCTTAAGCCGTACCCCTCACCCCCGAGCAGCACCGCTGTGATTAGCTGCCTGCTGCATAATTCCACACCATTACCGCGTGCACTCGGAGAAAGCCATCAGCTGAGTGAGCCGCACCGAGGTGTGAGAGGAATCAGATGCCAGTCTCACATGGGAACCTTGTAGAAAACACAACATACAGGTGTCTGCGTGCTCCTGATTTTCATCTGCAGTCTTCTGTGTTAGGCCAGCACCAGCTCCAAGTGTTAAATCACTGAGATTCACGCTCTGCGATCACAAGACTGCCTCAAAGACAATGAGGTTAAAAATTAAAAGCAGTTTTGCTTCCATTTTTACAGAGGTTTTTTTCTTCTTTGAACATTTCCCTCACATTTTTGTGCAGTAAAAGGGCTGGAGAGCTGCTGCCAAACAAAAGCATAGGCTGAGATTCACATGACTCTGGGACCTGGAGCTTTGAGAAGACAAAGGCTACCCCTCGCTCCAGGGTGGGAGCAGAGTCTGCGCTCAGGCTCAGGTGGTGCAGATGAGGGGGCTCAATGGCTCCTGCACATGCTGCACCCCTGGGGGCTTTGGACCCAACAAGAGGCATCAAGAGAGGTGGCACTGGAGTGGGACAAATCCAGCCCAAATCATCCAGCAAACCCCTCAGAGGGTCTGCTCAGAGCTGCGCCGCACCACTGCTGCCTCGTGTCTCACTGCCAGCGCCCAGCCTCAGCATGCAGCACTGCTTCCCCTGTACCAGGCGCTGGCGGCTGGGGGTGCTGAGCTGGCAGAGCATCCCTCCCAAAAGTGGGGCCAGGACGGAGCTGTGCAGTAACGTGGATGGCACCATCACGGGCGGTTTCTATCACTACACACAGCTGCTGAGCGTGCCTCTTCCTTCAAAACAGCTGCTGGGATCTGACCCTGTCGATCAGGCAGTACCAGGAAACCCAGCGAGCCTGCCGGCAGCCTGCTCGCTGACATAAATGTTTTCAAACATGCAGGCAGCTATCTGATCGACGCCTTCCCCAGAGGACAGGGCTCTGGGGCCTCGGTGCGCATGCTGTACGCTGGGTTTTGCCAGTAAATGATGCTGCTTCCGAGCAGAGTGTTTAACTCTTGAAGCACAGTGGCAGCTGGGCTTGGGCAGGTGCTCGGTGCTGTGCCAGCGGCTCCTGGTTTGCAGCATCCTGGCACCAGGGAGAGTGGCTGGAAGAGAAGGAAACTTTGGAGAAGGAGGAGGCAGAACTGGAGAAGACAAGGCCAGTGGGAGGTTTCCTGGTGGTGTCACCACCGGGGGCAGAGAAGCACAAATCCCATATGACATCAAACTAATGGGTAGGGAATAAAAAAATGGGTTTTGTTGACTTGGGACAAAAGATAATTAATATTGATTAAAGCAATATAAATGTCAGCAAGCATTAGCAGGAGAGCCAAGTAAACAAAGGATGCCTGCACTGGAGTAAGAGCGGGGAGCGGAAGGAGCAGGGAAGCCATGGTGAGTTCCCAGCTGGGGCCAGCTGTTGATGGCAGGTGACTTCTGCCTCTGGCACCACCAAGGAGGATTTGCTGCTGTAGGGACCAGAATCAGGAGACCCATGTTATACCTTGAGCCTCATCTGGGCTCTGGCTCTCCCTGTTGTGGGAGACATGGAGTTTCCCCATCAAGATGGCTCATGCTTCGCTCTCACCTATGCATCTGCCAGGAAAGCCTGACCAGCACGATGCCAGCACCCGCGAGGAGCAGTGTTTGCCCATCCCTCACCATAAATCACAGCAGATAGGGGAAGTGAAACCGTGCCATTCCCCCAGGGTGGGGAGGAGTCTGGCCCCATGGTGCTGCTGGCTGCCACTGCAGAAACTGGCACTGCTACCAAGTGGGGCCACCAGCAGCACCAGCAGCCTGGCTCAGGTCACCAAGCATTCTTGCCGCTGAGCCAACTAGTGCTTGTGGCAGATGGGACCATCTGTGCCCGTCTGATGGTGCCCCAAACCGCCTGTCCCCCCTGCTAGCTGGGGATGGATGGCAAGAAATGGCCCTGCCCCAGCTCCTTGCCTGCAGAGCGATGGCTTGCTTTATTGTTTTTCTGACTTTAGAAAGTCATTAGGCTTTAAGTGGAGGAATGCATCTCGGAGCACCCTTGTTAATTTGAACAACTATTTACTTAAGCATCCAGCACGCTGCCCTTTGCATTATGTATGCAGCGATCCTCCTGCTTTCTGTGTTATAACTGCAGTATCGATCGGTACCACTTCAATAACCTCATTGAGATTCTGGACACCTGCTCAGGGACTCTATCTCAGTGTCTGGTCAATAGCTTATATTTTTAATTTGTCGATAATCAGTCAGGACCTTGGTCTGAGTGCTGCTGAGGTTCTTTGCTCAATGGGGAAGGTGAAATCACTCAAGCAGGGTCATGTTTATGGCCTAAGCTGAACCATGGGAAATGGAGATATCAGTCAGGCTTATGAAAAATAACATGCTATATTATTTTTCATAAACCTGACAAAATCATATTTATTTAAAGACAAAGATAAGGCACCCAGCTGGCAGCATGCACTTTCTCTTCTCATCTGAGCGTGCTATGCCCTGGAAAGTGCAAACAGCTCCAAAATGTGCAAGCCCTGCACCAGCACCAGCGCTTCCCAGGCCCTCCCCCCACCTAGTCTCGGGCCAGGTCTCCCTGGGGAGCCCAGGGGGTGCAGGGGGAGCTTCATCTGTGCTTGCTGCTGCCTGGGGCCCAGGACGGAGACATGCTCATTTCAGCAGCAGCAGCACATCCAGCCTCCAGCACAGGACATGTACCTGGGAGCCAGCAGCAACCCCCATCTGCAGCATCACCTCGAACAGCCTATGCCGCTTCTCCTCCTCACCCTTCTTTGACTTCAAGCACCAGCTGAAAGGCAACTCCTTCAGCCTGGCCTGTACCCTTAATTAGCAGCAGCTGGGGGAAACAAGGCGTTAGGGCTGGGGTGTATATATAGCTCAGAAGAGGCATGCTCTGGCTTGTTTGCAAGGTGACGTATGAGGATTGCTGGCTCTGCTCAGGGCTCTTCAGGATGTTTAAAAGAAAGACATGTGATTTTAGTAGAAGAGAGCAACTGTTTCCGGGTGAGTGGTGTGCCCCAATGCCTTTTCCAAGTACTCAAATAGAGTATTTAACTGCTTTTAAGGGCTTTTTTGAGAGTTGAGAATTTGATAAGGCAAAGGTTTAACGTCTAAAAGATACCTTGGCTTTTGGAATCTATATTTATGGACAGTGTCACTAAAGGCGAGCTGCTAATGGTGTTGGCTTTGCCATAAATGTGCCTGTGAGTTTTTGGTGGAGGGGGAAAAAAAAGCTTGAAGATGTAATTTCAGCCCCTAGAAAGGATAACTTGTTTTGTTGGGCTTTGCTTTTGCCAGGGGTATGTGTACCAGTGTGTGAGACCCTGGGCATGGTGTGTATGGGAGGTGTCAGCGCACTGTGTGCAAGGACAAATGTGTTATAAATAGTTCCCAAGCAAACTGGCCTTGGGCTCTAGCTCTGCAAGCTGGTACCTCTGGCGTGTGCGGAAGTGATGCTGGCTTGTGTCCATGAGTAAGGAGCTTTGCTGGGATTTGGCCCCTCTAGCAGACTTACCCATGCCTGGCTGGGGTAAGTGGCCATGCCCAGGCTTGGGTATGGAAGGCCAGAGGTGTTGGTGCCTGGGCAAAAAGCAGAGCTCATTGCAACAGCTGTGAAATAAGCTTGAGGATCTTGTATCTTGGAGATGCATATTTTCGTGTGCAATTTGGCTGCAATCATTCACATATCATGCACTCAGTTGTACTTGTGGGGGAAAAAAAAAGCAGGATAAACTGTCAGAAGCCCCCAAGGCAAAACAAGCTGACAAGTCAGAAAATGCCTGCACACCTGGAGAGGTTGTATCTAAAAAAAAAGGGCTGGAAGACCTGGAGCATTGATCAGGGAGACTTCAATTGCCTTGGCACAGCTGGAAGAGAGCTGCAGAGTCAGTGAGGGAAGGGGCAGGGCTACACACATGGGGTTGTGCCTTGCAGAGGTGTTGTAGAGTCAGTGGGATGTGAAGCACTTCCCAATGCACCTAGGCAGTGAAGTGGGCAGACAGACCTCGTGTGGGGCTTTGTTAGTGCTGGAAGGGGAGCTGGGGCTGCATGTGAGAGGAGTTTATACAGGTGGAGTGAGAAGGACCCTGGAGAGGGATTTTGGGGAGACCCTGAAAGCTGTATGAGAGACTGGGGTGAAAAGAGGAGAGAAGCAGGGAGATGACCTGCTGAACAACCAACCAAGACAATTCAAGATGTGTAAAGAAGTTGATGGTGGGCTGGTTAAAGGACTGGCCATCTAAGCATGAGGCAGCTTGTGGTCCTGGTGCTTTACGTTGTACTGCAGGGATGTCTCTGTGCTGGGGAGGGGGCATCTTGCCTCGGCTCCCCTTCTACCTTGCAGGTGTGCAGACTGGTCCTGGTACAAGGAAGAAGAGGCACTGCAGGTCTGGGAGTGGGGGGGATGCCTGTGACCCACCTGCATGGGAGGGAGTGATGCTCCTGGCCCAAGTGTGGGACTGACCCTGCCTCTGCTCCCAGGCTCACCCCATGCTGCCAGCGCTGAGAGCCCCCTCTGTGCCCGGTGCTGCCCTGTGGCTCTGTCACCTCTCTGCAGGTAGCTGGCCTATGCCCCCCATGAAACCAGCTGCAGGCTGACCAGACAGGCTGAGCTGGGTGGGAAGCTGCATTTCTGCAGCTCTCATCCACCAAGGAGTCCTGTTCCCGTATCTCACACTTGTCTCCTTCGATTTCCCTGACAGCCAATTCTGGAAAGTTGGAAGGTGTGCCATTATCTAGGACTACATTATGAAAGTGTCACGCGGGTGATGAATGGCAGTGCTCACAGGCTCCTAAGGAACAGGGAGGAAAGAGTGACATTAGGAAAGATTTTCTTTTTATGGTTTCTTCAATAGGGAGGTTTCTTCAGAGGGCTGTATTTCAAATCAGATAATCAAACACTCCTCCTGGCCTCCCCAACTTTGTAAGAATCTGCTGAAGGAGTGTCCTGGTAGGGTGACAAGGGGAGAAGACTCATTTCAGTTCTTGCCTGCCTACTGCAGCGGGCTCCTGGATGGCAGTGTCTGACCCCCTTACGCTGCTGTCCTCACTTCCCACAGCCTGAAGCTTGGACCTGCTGCAGAGATGCCTGTGCTGGGTGTTACAGGTCCTGCCGGGGTGGGAAACTGCTCCAGCAGTGGGATGGGTAGGCTTGCTCTATGCCAGGGGCTGGAAAGCAGGAGGGGACATGCAGAGGAAGGCTTGGGAGGTGCATAGGAGCTGTGACCCCAGTGCTCTGTGGCTTCTCACTCATGATGAGCATCCTGGGGGTTGTGGGCATTGCCTTAGGGCACCAGGGTTGGAGAAGAGGGGACCTGGGCAACCATCCTGGCCCTCTGCAGAGCAGCAAGCATGGCATGGGCAGGGGTGGCTGATGTTGGCTCCAGCAGCCAACATTATCTTTGTGTGTTTCTGTTCTGGGTGCTTGACACCATGAGTGCACAGTTCTCAGAGAGGCCCCGTCTTTCTCCCAGTTTCTGTCCAGTGACCCTGTCCCCCTGCCCTGCAGACAGGGCTGCCTGCCAGCCCCACACCTGCCCTGGGCTGGGCTCTGATGCTTCCCATGTACTGCCTCGTGCTCTGCTATGGGAGCAACTAGTAAGGTACATGGGCACGTCATTTAAAATGATATTTAATACTGCTGGAAAAACCCTAAAGACCTATTGACCATGCAGTATACTGTGTCAGTGCATTTTACAGGCAAGTACAAAGCGAACATCAATAACCCCACATGTGCTATTACTACACACATCTTGCCATTAAAATAAAGATCCAGCTCAGCAGCTGAAAGCCCTGTTTGTGTTCATCCTGTCATGGTAAGCCCAATGCCTCCCTGGGCACAAGGAAGGGACAAGACTGTCCCTCTGTGTGCTTCCCAGTGTCTGCCTGGCAGCATTAAGTGGGTGATGGTATGAGCTGGTAGGTAACACACACCCCATAGCTATGTGTTTGTGCCTGCAAAGCTTTACTGATTTCCTAACATTTTAAAGCTTACACAACAGGCAGAAATGACCCCTGCAAACCTCTCCAGTATCATTGTACAGGCTCAAGTCCTGGTTGCAAGACTGTGGGCTGTGGTGTTCTGCAGCTTCCCATCACCTTTAGACACTTCTCCTTTGTGTTTTCCAGTGTACCAGAATTTCCTGTTGGGATGAAGCAGGTTTTGTTATCCTACGTGGTATGTTATTTTGTTATCCTATGAGAGCAGAGGGGGGAGTTGAAAACACCCTCTTGGAAGTAAAAGTTTACTTGTTTGTTTTTGCATATTTATATATAAGCAAAACCTATGCCTTATCTGTTGAATATTTGAAAGTCAATGGTTGGCTCTGAGATAAAGCAACTCCCTTTGCTCTAATATGTCTGTGCTGATGGTATCAGTGTTAGTCTCTGTATCACAGGGGCTTGAAGGGGTAACAGCCCCTTGAGACCAAACACACAATAGCCGTTGATACGGAAACTCCGTAACTAATACCTAGAAATTACTCTGCTTTATACTGGATAATGAAATACAGAGTGAGTTTAAGTGACAGAGTACAGCCATAAGGGTTAAAGATGTAGCCAGGGCCATGGGACATCACCACAGTGGCTGGCAGGGTGGGCAGAGCCCACATGGTGTGAGCAGTGTTCTCCTTGCTGGTGCTCCCACAGGACCACAGTGCATCCCCACTGCATGCATGGAGCACAGAGGAAGGAGCCCAGCCTGACATGCTGCTGCAGGAGGCTCTGGCTTGGCCTGGGGAGAGCACCAGGTCTGGGCCGAGTGCTCTGGTGGGTCTCTTCTCTGTATTTGTAAAGTGAACTCTAGACCCCTCCTCGTGCAGCTTTGCCTGCCTTTCTACTGTCCCACAAGCCGCTTGGCAGGCACCACTACAGATTATGCAGCATGTGGTTTAACAACACCTGGCTCAGGATAAACCTTTCTGGTAGGTGCAAATTAATAGTATCAATATTAATGTCGGGCTGACCTCAGCAGAGGTCAGGTACCTGGTGGTGAGAGAGGCGATGTCTCTCCCCATCTGTGGGACTTGTGTGGGGTCTTGTCTGAGATCTGCTGGGACCTGGCTGGTGCTTGTGGAGCAGCTCTAATGCAGGCTGCTAGTGTCAGATGCTTGCACCGTCGCTGGTAGGTAAAACCAATTAGCTTCAGCACAAACTTTGTGGTGCTTTTTCTCAGGAATGCTGGGCTGGGGAGCACAGTGCTAGAAGATGGTCAGTGTGGATAGAGGGATGTACATGTGGAAATCTGCCACAGCGCGGTTAGGCCTGTGGTGCCTTTCTCCAGCATCTCCTCCTGCTACCTGGCAGCAGATGGCTTTGAAGCCATCGCAGGGAGTCTGCAAGGCTGGAACTTGGCTCCATGTCCAAGAAGGGAGAGGGCACTGAAAGGCTTATTCCTTTCCTTCCAGAAAGATGGGGTGTGCTGTCCTACATACTATAACTGCCCTATTTATTAAGACAAAATAAAGCAGCACCAGCCATTTCAAAAAGTAAAAGCTTTTCTTTTTTTTTCTTCCTGTTGCCTTCAGGATATTAATAAAAACAGATTAATAAAATCAAAGGCAGCACAATTAGAGAGGGCATCAAGGAAAAAAATGTTTGCTGTACAATCTTTCAATTTTCATGGCAGTTCTCACGCTGAGAAAATCTGTCTGCAATTGCTGATGAAAAGATAGAAAGCTAATGTATGAAACACAGGGGAGGTATGTCTAAGTGCGGCTCCCTTTGTGTTCCTTGTGTACAACACTTTTGTGCAGCAATATTTAACATGTTCCCAGCACAGTGATGTCCCATGTATTTGTTTGGCAATATCTATAGGATGGTGCTTGCTTAATGAGCTTGGGGTTTTAAATAAAGATGATGGGCAGAGGCTCTGGTGAGGGGTGAGCCGTGAGCCCCTTGTGGGGATGGTCACCTGCACCCAGCCCTGTTCCCCACAGGAGCCAGTCTCTCTGGGGAAGGATCCTGGAGAGTCTGGGGGCTTCCCCTGTGGCTGCAGCCAGTGCAGTGGGCAGGTGAGCTCCTGGGGGGGTGAGGTGCTGGGGCTAACGGACGGCTTGCACTAGTTTCCATGAAGGCTGGTCTCTGGAGCACTGTGTTAGATCTCTCCTGTTTCCTGATTCTCCTGCAATGTATCATAAGGAAAGCATTTATTTTAGCAGCGTTGCTGGGTTACCTCCATTAACCTGGACCCTGTTTGTAACAGCTGAGACAGTCTGGCGTGTATTTGGGAGTCTGGGTTTGCTGCAAATCATAAAACACCTCCAGCATCTCTATTTTTTTATAAGATTGAAGTAGGGATTGCAGTGGGAATGATTCAGAGTGCTGCTTCGGCTGGCTGGGAAGAAGCCTGTCCTCAAGGAAAGTGTGTCCCAGCCCTGGGAGCCTTCTCCGTCCGGCACATCTGATTTGCATGTTGTATATGCGGCTCATATAGGGCTTGTTCTATTTGCATAATGAGGCTGTAGGGACTTCCCTTGCCTGCAGAATCGCAGTGTAAATGCAGAGTGAAGGCAATTATATCAGTGTCTACATTTGCAGGAAGACACCTCCTGATGATTTTGTGTTAGGAAAATTCCTTCCTGGTGGAGCTGCTGGCCTGGCTTGCGTGTTGCTGTTCCTGGGAGTGCCTATTGAGACCAGAGAGGAGAGGAATGCAGGCAGAACAGTTTCCTTGATCAAGGCTAAGACGTTTTCAATCAACAGGTCGTTCAGGTTGCAGTTTTGTTTTAAATTAAAAAATATTTTGAAAACCACTCGAAAGTCTCAAGCCAGATAAAAAGCACTCTCGCTGTGCAAGGATGCTTGCTGTGTGTTGTCGCTGTGGGGCTGGGCTGGCTCTGGGGCCTCCTGTGAATACAGAGGATGTGTAACGGCAGGGCTGGGGCACAGCCCCATCACGTATGCACACCGCACAGGCAACCTGACGGCTCTGTCTTGCCTCTGAAGCCGTTCATCATCTTCAGAGCTGGGGGAGCTGGAGGAAACAGCAAGAAGCCTTGACTGTTGTGTGGTTGGGGTTTTTTTGTTGGGTCTTTTTTTTTTTTTTAAAAAGACAGCAATAAATCTGGATCCAGTTTTGCTGGTGTAAACAGGAGCTGGTCTCAGGAAACTAATCTGGAGTGTGCTGCTGAGCAGGAGACAGCAGGACACAGTAGGACACAGTCCTTGAGGCTGTAGGATGGAGAAAAAGGTGCCTGGAGCCAAGCCCTGAGCAGCAGAGGCTCTCTGGCTGTCATGGGGGGTCCAGGGAGGATGCCTGTGACACGATGGGCAAGGTGTTCTGGAGCTGTGTGTCCCCCATCAGTCCTGAGAGAAGTGTTCAGCTGCACGTGGATCCCTCCTGTCAAATGCTGGAGCACTTTGTGGAATGATAGTAATTATTATAGCACTAAAACAAAGCACCAAAAGCTTATTGCTTTGGAGAGATCACTAACTATCTTTGTCTAATTACTTGGCTCCAATTAACATTTTACCACAGACTACTTCTGCAAGCATTTTTCTCACAAGAAGAAAAATAAACCCAGTGTCAACAGCAACATAAAATAAAAATACAGTAGCCTTGAATAGTCTTTGACATCACACTGGAAAAAAAAGCCTGGTCCTCCTGTGGCCCCAGAGAGGAGGGTGCTGGCACTGTGAGCTGAGGGGTGGGATGTGTGGGCAGGGAGGGAGCTGGTGGAGCCCAGGTGCCCTCAGGGCTTGTAATGAGCCAAGGAATGGCAGTGGTGGAAGCCTGGCTGGGACCAGCTCCATCCAGAGATGGGGACAGGCAGAGCCACCTTCCTCCCACCAGCACTCCCAAACTGTCCTGCAGCTTAATGGCATTAGCTCTCTATAGGTGTTTCCCTTTACAAATGACATGACCTCAGCTGGTACAGGGGAGGAAAAGGAGACCTGGTCTATGGTTTGGAAAATATCAGGAGGGTGAGAACTGAAAGATTTAGTAAAGATCTATAATGAGTAAATGTAACAATAAAAAATAATGCAACAGCCATGTCAATACAGAGAAGAGTACATGCTATGAACTGTCTTTGGCAATACAAACACCAAATAGGGGTGTGAGCAGAGAAACTTATCCCAGGGGAGGGAACAAGGGTTTTTGGAGAGGGGGCTCTCTCTGTGGGAAGAGCACTGTCTGGGGGGGGTCCTGCCTATGCCCCCCACCCCTGGGCTGGCCACAGCACCCTTTGACCATCATGCTGGCTGCTTCAGTGGGAACCTGCCAGGGGTCTCATGGAGCCTGTGTCATCTTTTTCTCAGCAGGCTTCCCACTTGCCAGCCCTGGCACCTACTGCTTTGATCAAATCCCATTTGCTAAAAGTCACTGTTCCCATGCACAAAGCAGCCCAGAACTCAGGATCTGAGGTCTGGGGGTTCCTGTGGGGATGAGGTGTGAGGAGGGGTACAGGACCTCCAGGTCCTGGTAGCCCTTACTGAAATGCTGCCTGTTCCCTCCAGGCAAGAGGCTTCCCTGCACAGCTGCCCAGAGCTGTGGTTCTGGAAACACCAGCAGCAGGTTCCCTGTGGGCTTCACTGCACATTTCTGTGGTCTCCCTGCAGTCACCTGGGGATGCTTTGTCACAGCAAGTCTGCGTGGTGCAGCCCCCTTCACCTGGTACTGTGTGGTGGGCTTGGGGCTTCCACTGCCTGGGATGGCCTTGGGCACGAGCCCAGGGGCACGGCTGGGTTCTGCCCCCCTGCACAGAGGGAGCTGGGCATCCCCCTGGCTCTGACATGACCATGACCATCCCTGGGGACAGTGGCAGATGCTGGTGCTGAGGCACGACATCAAGTTTGGGGTTAGAAGTCTCCTTAGCAAAAGTTGGAGGGAGAAGGTGCTGTTGAGGTGGGTTGACAGATGCAGCACAAACCTTTCCAAGTCCCAGTTTCCTCCTTGCCAAAGGGCCCCAGGAAGGGCCAAGGCAGGCATCCCCCTGCAATGCCTGGATTCAGCAGTGCATGTTGCTGTGCTTCCTAGAGCTTGCATATTTACATACATCCTATAATTACCATCTGCACAGCCAGAGGCATTTGCTGGAAATGGGTTGATTCCATCTGTTGGTGCAATTTTCTCAGAGGAATTTGCATTGATCACTTTTTTATGCAAAGCTTTTGTATAGATCATTTTTCCCCTATTTTTTTTTTTCATACAGCTAAATATTTTTGGGGAGGGGAGAGGCTTTCCTATGGCGGTGCCAGTGACACTCCCTGGCCTCAGACTAACCAGTTGCTGCTCGTTTTCTTCCATTCTGTGTCTTTCAGCACAGACTACCAAGTGCAGGCTGCTCCAAGATGGCATTTATCAAATAATTATAGTTTTGTTTTATACTTGAAGTGGTAACTCATCCTTAATGTGATGACCTTAAATTAGGAGAAATAGGGTGTGGTGATTAGTCAGTTAACTGATTATTCTAGATCAGAGAGTTCAGACTCCGTACCTGGTAGGACCAGATGGGACTTTCTGCATATTTTTGACAGCTGTAATGAACAGGGCAGCATTGTATTGATTAAATGTCTAGGAAATTAACGCAGCCCTCTGGAGCTTCTTTATTTACTAGAACTGTTCCAAGTCTCTGTAAAGTTTGGGCAGGAGGTGGCAGGGGATGAGCTGGGCAACGGGGTAGCCATGAGGTTCAGCACCCTTGGGGTTGAGGTGCTGGGACAGCCAGTGGGATGCAGGGCCACCCTTCCTCCAGGGAACGTCACTGGCTGGCCCTGGTCTCTGTCTTGGGACTGTTGGGTTCCTCCTGGTGTCACAGGCTGGGCTGAAAAGCACTGATGCCATAAGCTGGGCAAACAGGGCACTGAGACCCCAGGTGTCAAAGAGCTGGGGGCTGCCAGACCCCCCGTTACAGCCTGACTTCATGCTGGCAGAGCAGCAGCCCCCAGCAATGGGGAGGAAACTTTAAAAAGCTTTAAGAAAACAAAAATAGCTGCTCTGGTGCCATGCAGATCTTGATTAAAGAAGTTATTCTAAGGAGGTTGTTAGACTTGCTAATTGGGGCAGGTTAACTGGGCTTGCTGGGATCTGCAAGTTTCTGCTGCCATGAGCTGGGGTGGGTGGGTGGGGGATAAATAAATAAATAAAATCCATTGTGCTGTAAACAGTTATCAGGAAAGAGCAGAGAAAATGAAGTGAACTCTTCCAATGCATCATGGAATATTACAGTATTTCATTTACTGTGGCACCAATTAGATGAGAGCCTGTTCTATTAACGTGCACCCTTGCAGATCCATGCTAAATTAACTGCTAGATCTTCACTACAGCAGTAAAACGATTGATTTCTCCCCTTAATCAGTTTATTTCATTAGTTATACATTTATTTTTACATGCATTTTGCCAAGCCGTAGTGAAATGACCTATCAAGGTATGTGACATCACAGAGTGATTTGAATATTAACCAAATAGCTATTACAGCAGTGGTAGTGCTTAAAGATCATATGTAAATCAAATGTCAGGGGATAAAATTGCATCAAGGGCTGTCAGAAAACAATTTAGCAGTGGTTAAAGGGACAGCTCACAGCTGGGAGGATTGTGAACTTTGTAAATGGATGATCTTGTTGCCTTTGTTTTCCCTCCTGGTTCCACGGGAAAAACAATAAAGTTTTCCCCATACTGTACTTTTGGTTTTGTTAAATTAATTTTACAGTTTCAAAAGCTTTCCCTTTTGAATTCAGCATCTGGTTCCTAAGCAGCAATTGTAACTTTAAGGTTGAGCTAGGTGCAGAAGAATTTCCATTTCTGACCCAGGAAGCCTAAATACGTTAAATATAAATAGCTGTGAATAGCGAGAGGCAAAAATGGCTTCTCCCGTCCTGTAATTATGGGAAATGTACTCCCAAGAGGAGAAAGGAGAAAGCTGAAGTCTGATGACATATTTCTCATCTTGTGTGTCTTAGGCAGGAGGATGAACTGTTCATCCTTTTCTTCTCCCATGCAACAAGGAGACTCTGGGGTGCTTTGTAGGTCACCAGCACTGGCTGCAGGGAAGGTCCCCGAGCAGGTCTGGGAGCAGCAGGGTGCTGCTGGTGTGCTGGGCTGCGGAGATTCAGGGTCTGCAGCCCCAGGTGCAAACATCGGGGCTGGGGGTGTGTGCCCTGTGGCCAGCTGAGCCCCCTGCCATGGGCTTTCTGCAGAGGCTGCCATTGCAGTAGCAGCTCCTCCCAGGATGGGGCAGCCACGGGGGATGCTTGTGGCAATGTGGGCTTGGAGCTGAGCTTGCCTTTTCCCACCAGAAATACCCTTTTCTGTGCCAGGAGTGGTCAGTGCCGGTCTGTCCTTCCCCTGGGCTTCAGGGCTGGGGCTCACAGCAAAGCCTTGCTTGGAGAGCAGGAAGGATTTGGATGTGGACAGAGCCCAGAGTTTAGGGGATGAGGAGCTGCCCATGGGTCATGATGACGATCTCCTGCTCCAGGCCACCAAGCTATCTCACATGTGCCTGGGAGGGGTCTCAGCAGGGTAGGGGGCTCTTGGGCCACACCAGAGCCTATCGGCACTAACGAACCCTCGCAGGAGCAATGGCAGCCCAGGCTGGGAGGTCTCTGGTGGTAGATTGGTGCTGCACATGGGTGTGGAAGTGCAGGAATGGCGCAGTTTGGGCAAAGTGGCTGAGCCTCCTGGGGCAGAGTGCTGGGCGCGGCACAGGTGAGCAGCGAGCGCTTTGTTTGTCTTTGGAGCAGTAATGAGGAAATGAAGCATCAATGACCAATAATCAAAGGCAGTGGAGGGAAAAAAAACCAGTGGCAGATACCCCTTCAGAACAAATGAACAGGCAGTGGGTTATGATGTGAGTCGTGCCATAAAGCTATCTGGTGAGTGCTACCTTTCTAGGGTTTAAATCCAGCTCTTGTGTCCCTGGGGCACCATCTTACAAGATCCGTCTGCACAGAGTAAACATTGAAATTATATAATTAGCCCCTCAGAGAAAAGAATTCTAAATTCATGGGAAGTTAAAGTTAAGAGAGAAATATTACATCTCTTCCACCCCTTCCTATCATCTCTAAACGTTGAGCTGTGCAGTGGGAGAGGAGAGCTTCCAGGAGGGAGGGAAGGGCTCAGGGTGGGTTGGCTGTGCTCAGGGGTCCCACAGAGCCCTGTTTGCTGGGGTGGTCTGTCAAAGGGCAGCGGGTGCTGAGCACAAGCCAGGGTGCAGTGCAGGGTGGGTGGGCTCCAGCAGCCCATGGGAAATGGCGGGGCAAGGGATGCATTTGGCCTGGGTCTGCCAGCACTGGCAATAACCTGGGATTATAAATGGCAATTGTACTCCATCAAAATTGATTCCAAGGTAAATTGAATATTGAGTTAAATTCCAGTGCCTGGTGAAACCTCTGCCTTCCCCATTGTTACCATCCAGCACTGAAGCAAATCCATCCCCGAGTCATCTGGATATAACGCGCTGCTATTTGACCTTGGGTTACTACAGTAACCTTAAGTGCACAGTAATATACTTTCAGTCACTGTTCAATGCTCAGGGGAATGTTTTAAGGCCCTTGGCTGGAGTGAATATTTTTATGCAGGCTATAATTTCTTTTAAGACCTTCGCCAGCAGCCAGGCAGCCTTCACGGCGTCCTTCTCTTTCACCGCATCTGGAGTGCTGTGGGTGCAGACCCCATCACAGGGGACCCTGAGCCAGCGCAGGCATAGTGGGGCAGCTCCTGGTCCAGAGCGTGCTGATTGAGGGAGGTACTCGGGGTCAATCCCTCCTGGGGGACTTGGGGCAGGTGAGGGGCTGCGACTGGACCACCCTCCTGGGTGGGCAGCCCTGTGGGAGCTTTCCATGGCCTCTTTCAGTCAGATGAAGGTAGTCACTGGACCATGCGTGGCCCTGGATGTGGTCACACTCCCTGGGGCAGAGCTGGAAACAGGCAAGAGAAGAGGAAGAAGGAGATAGACAGGTATTAAAAAAAACATACCTGGAAGGGGACATGTGGTTTTCCCTTTCTCTGCCTTGCTCCAGGACGTGAGCCGCAGCCCACCAACCTGCTTTCCCCTGGGAAAGCTTCCCCATGTTGGCTGTGGCCCCTGCTCAGGACGTGCCACTGCAGAAACCCCTGCTGCCACCTCAAAGCCCCTTGCCCTTGCTGCTGCTGGGGTGCTGGGGAACACTGGCGCGACCAACCTCTGCCCTGCCTCTGGGGCTGTCTGGGGCTGGATGCACCCCACAGCCAGGAGGAGGAGATTTTGGGGTCTATCCACTGCTTTCTGCTCTGGGCAGCCTGGCTACCCTGTCCCGCGCTGAGTGAGGCATCGTCCCTGCTCCCTGCCCTGCTCTGCCACCCCGGGGCCTCATTTGAGCAGAGATTATGCTAAATTCAGGTAAACTGGACAAATGCTCACTGGAGACCCAGAGAAGAAACCCCCAAACTGATTTTCATCTGTGGATCAGGCAAAATTTGATTCACAGTTCTATTCTCCAAAGGGGAAAATTTGCACAGAATCCCTGCTTAAATTTTTATTTTAAGCAAATCCTATAAAAATCCATCTGAAGGAGACAGTAACTCCATCTTTCAGATCCTGCACACTGTATCTGGGAACATGAGTTCTGCATTTATATAATAAAAAATGTAGAGTTTCCTCATGTTGCCATATGTTTTTGCATTTATCTGTGCACTTGCTATAACCCTATCTGCTGTGTGTGCCTACAGTGCTATCTGTGTCAGTATTGAAATGCATCGAGTGAGTATCATTCATGCAAAAAATGAGCCTAAAATCTCCCTGAAGAGTAGAATATAATAGAATACAATTGTATCATTTAAAAAACTTTGCATCATATTACACAGTCAAAAAAGATAATATATGCTACAATGGAGGAAGGAAATGAAATATCACATTAACTCTTTAGCTACCTTGGCTGCAGCAACCCTCACCAGCTCTCAAGGCGTGTGGCTCGTGGTGTCCCTGTGATGAGCTGCACCGTGGCTGCTGCCGCATGGGACATGTTCCCTGCCTTTCACATGGAGCCCATTGCTCTGAGTTTTCCCTGGCAGGACCAGGTGTGTTTCCCATCCCCTGTCTCCTGGTTTGGCTGGAAAACCTGCAGGATTGGGGAAAGTGTGGCTCCACGGACCTGTCTGTCTGCTGTGGTGGTGGAGTTACCCCTCCTGCTAGTGGGCATTTGACGGGCACCTCGGGCTGGATGTTTTGGGGAAGATGGCATTGCTCGCTAGGTGCTATCAAGTGGCCACAGCAACTCTGCACTTGCAGGACCCCCTCACTGGCATGGGGCACCCACCTCCCCACCACAGCCAACCCAACCCTGCTGCCTCCTTGCCGTAGCTGGCATAAAAAGGAATATTCTCTTTCTCTCTTTGAGTAGTATCTGTTCCCAAATCATGTATAAAACATTTGCAGAAACCACTTACTTCTCATGTATTTTTTATGAGTCCGATCCTAAGTTAAAATATATAAACATAAAAATATCAAGAAGTACTTTAGAAAAAAAAGTTATTTCATAAAATATCAGGAGACCAATTTAAAACCTTGCTGAAGCTCCTGCCTGCCTGTGCAGCCCTGCCTAACGGTGAGACGTTCAGTGGGTTTCTCCCACCAGCGGGGACCGTTCCCATCATTTATCCAGCCCCTGCTTCTGGCAGGCTCAGGCTTTCACACTTGAGAAATAAAACCTATAATTTTATTTAATCCAGGGGATAATCTTTTTGTAATGTGCCAGGACAAAGATGGGAAGTTTTATTTCCCGAAGACCAGATTAAGACAGTTTTGCACTGGCAGACAGGAAGGCCAAAGTATTTGCAGAAACCCAGCCAGCATCCTTTAAGGGAGGCTTTTGCCAGTAGCATCCCCAGGCAGCTGGTGGGGAGTGGGGCAGTCAGGCCCTGCCTGGCTCCCAGGTGGTTCCTAACCCTGCTAACAAGGAAGAATTTACAGGCAATCCTAGCTCTGAAGATTTATTTTTTCCTTTTCAAGGACTTGCATCCTTGAAGCCTCCTCTCACTATGGATCATTTCAGCTGCTGGCAGAGTGGTACCAGGTGCTGCTTGCTGCTCTGTGGGGCTGGGTGCCCTGTGGGGCTGGCCATCATCCCCCTAAGGGTGCTCAGAGCCCCACTTGGGGCAAAGCGTTAAGGAATAGCCTGGCCATGCACTTTCCTCCAGTTCATGCCTGTTCCCAGTAATGGTGGGGTTGGCACATGGCCAGGATGCATGGACCCATGTGCCAAAGCCACTGGGATACTTACAAGGGAAAGCATCCCATATGGCTCCAGACCCTCATATCCACCGTGTTTTCCTCCGGCTGAGCCGGCTTGTACTGGCACGAAGCCTGGTGCAGCCACAGCTGTCTAGGTAAGATGGGCTGCCACAAAATCCAGCCTAGTGACCGCAGCCCCGGGGACCATCCTTGCAGGTCCTGCCATTCCTATTCCTCCCTAACCTTTTTAACACCTCAACACACCTCTATAAACTCTGCTGGCTGCTATGAGTCAGGGGCTGCCTCTTAGCAGCAATTCCTGGAAAAAAGTTGATGTTTATTTTTGCCATTTTTCTCTCTAGTCCTGATAAGCAGAGCTGGAATTAATTGGGGGGAATTGCCATCCACATCAATCACTGCATTTCCTTTACTGAATACTTTGTGTTTGTGTCCTGCAAAATAGTCTCTCTGATTTCTGTTCTTCCCTTTCTCGTGATTAATTGGGATGGGGGGGAAAGGAAAAAAGATTTTTTAAAAAAAAAAGGGGGAAACAAGCCTCGGCATCCCCAGACTTTGCATTGAAGTCCCAGCAAGATGCCAGCTGTGCGTCCAGGGGGAGCTCATGGGGCCTGGGCAACTGAGAACCATGCTGAACGCTCTTCGGTGTAATGTTACTGAAATACTATTAAGTAAAAATTACAGACAGGGTAATATAAAAGGTCTTTCCTTTCTCCATGCCCTCCCTCTTGCACTCATTGAATCCTCCCTCAGAAAAGCAGCATGCTATCTTCTTGTTAGGGCAGTTTTACTGGAAACCCCTGAGACAAAACCTTGCTTTGGTAGGTAAAAATTGCTACTTTTGTTAATTCCGCCTTTAAGCATTATTAGTTAAATATTGTTTCTTTAAAAATGTATTTAATTTAAACTAAAATGCTGGAAATTTCCTTTCGAGAGTACTTTTTTTCATGCACATGAATATTAATGCCTTTCTCAGAGAGATCTACTTGAAAAAAAACAAGAATAAATTAAATACCTACAGATTTTTCTAATTCCTCTTTTTGGTGACATGCCGTCATTACATCAAATTACTGAGATGTGCTCCCATTTTTTTGTGTGTGTGAAAATTATGGAATATAAAGTATATGTAAATGCAGCAAAAGGCTGTGAAGAAAGAATAGGGACAGGAGAAGCATTAGGTATTCAGCCAGCATCGTTGTGAGCCAATTAATCAAGCAGTGGCGAGGAAAGATGCAGAAACGATGAGTTCGCCCTTCATGTTGATGAGGCCGGTCCAGGGCAAATGCTGCTGCACCTGAGCTCATAGTTAGGCATGCAGAAAGGAATCATGGGAATATCTTCACGCCTTTGTCTTTCTCGTGAAGGATGGAAAATGTCAAGCTGTTGTTTGGCTGCATGTGGGAGACTCGCTGAGAATTCACAGTCTGGCGAAGCAGGGTTTAACTCTTTGTGGACAGGCTCTCCTGGCACATCTGCACCTAGTGTTGCAACAGAGCCCTGCTGCTGGTGAGGGGCTGGGGTTTTGGCAGGGGAAGGGGCGCTCTGCTCTGGTTGCAGCAGGGATTTTTTGTCATCTGCCTCTCCCTGCCAGATGTGCCCCAGCCACAGGGTGCAGAGGGAAGAGGTATCATGTCCCTAGCCTGTCCTTTGCTCTCCTGAAGCACTTTCACTGCAGACCCCTGTCCGTCCCTGCAGCTCTGGTGCTGGCTGCTCCTTCCTGCTGGACAGAGGACCAAGGGCCCTGCCAGCCTTTCCCCTATTGTGTTTTTTTCCCTTTCCCCTTGCTGTGGATGTGTATGTTATTTCCAAAAATAATAGCAATAAAGATTTGGTGCCTAGCTCTCTGTAGGGGGGTGCTGGCCCAAGGCCCCCATCCTCTCCACTTCATGGCAAGATGTGCCTTTTGCTGTCGCTTATTTGGTTTTCCTTTGGGCTGGCTGGGCAAGCAGCTGTGCTGGAGCCTGGCAGAGGTGAAAGTTGTGTGCAGAGCTCTGGCTGGTGGCAGCAGGAGAAGGACCCTCTTCATCAGGGTGTACCATGAATACCCCTGCACTGTAGGGACCACGCATCAGCCTGGGGAGTGGTCCAGAGGTGGGAGGGGAAGGTCTGTCCCAGGAGCCTGGCAATGCCATCACACACAGCACAGCTCTGTGTTGTCTGGTCAGTCCAAGCCCGGGGACTGCCCACACGCAGGCTGCTGGGCCGCTCCCCGTTTCCCTGCCTAGGACTGGTGTTTTGCACTTAGCAGAGGAAGCCTCACAGGGGATGCAAACTGGAAGCCAGGAGTTCTGCAGACTTTTATCCATTCCCCTCACTCAGGCAGAGGATTACAAATCTCTGATCCTTTTCCTTGCTCACCTTTGGACTTTATCCTGGTGGTCCCTGTTCCCAAACCTGGAACAGTCTCAGCTGTTCCTTGTCATTGCTGAGTTGGTGAGAAAAATTGCATCCCACCCATCACATATGATGCCTTTCCCTTTATGAACCTGCAAATCGTTTGCTTTTCTTCCAGTGTTATGATATTGTTGGCCTAATTTCAATTTCTGATCTGGAATAACTCCTAGATCCTTTCTTCCTATCACACCATAATTCCCTAATGACATTGAATTTCAGGGGCTGTACTTTGCACCTGGATCCATCAGATAAATTCCTGGTTTTCTCAGTTTCTAGCATTTTTCAAGATCTTTACCGTTGTCATTCTGCCCTATAACGCATTCAAAGATTGCAAATTTAATAATTATATTTTTTCCATCATATAGGTCAGTAATACCGAATAGCAATGGATATAAGATAGACCTATTCAACAGTGTTTCATTTCAACAGCAAACCATTGATGACTAGTCTTTAACTGCGGTTTTTCAACTGGTTTTACACTCACCAAATAGTATTTTCTTCTAGACTATGATTCCTCAGCTTGCTTGTGTGAATGTCATATAAGACGGTGTCAAAAATCTTATTAAAGTCAAGATATGACATTTACTGCTTCTCTTCTATCCAGAAGGCCTATTACCCTGTCGCAGATGAAAATTAGATCGGTTTGCCACGATTTGTTCTTGACAAACCCATGTTGGCTGCTACTCACCCTGTTATCTTCTTGGTGCTTATAAATAGTTTGTTTGATCATTTGTTCCAATATTTTTCTGGGAAGTGAAGTTGAACTGACTTAAACGGATTATAATTTCCCAGCCTCTCCTTCCCCTTTACAGAGCAGCTCTGCATCTGCTGATCTGCATTGCCCGGTGCCTCCTGCACCGGCCCCGGGCACCAAGACCCACGCCACAATTTCTTCCTGTGCTTTTTGGTGCCCTGGCATTCACCGTCCCAGCCACCTGAGCATGGCTGACCATTTTTTTAGTTATGTAGAAGAGAGTTTATAGCTCCCACCTTTCCCACACTACCCCTCTGGGTCCTTCCCTTCCCAGTCCTTGGCAGTGGCTCCTTCCCGTGGTCTCCCCTGCCGCAGAGTGGGGAGATGCTCTGTCTTCACCTGCACGGATGGGAACTGCATGGTCCTTTGCTCAGTGCTTGGGCTTTCCCGATGTTCCCCCACCTACCAGGGCTGCACCTGACCTCTGCTGAGCAGATGCCAGCAAAACCTCTCTGGACTTCTCCAGGTAGAGGCACGGATTGCAATTGCAGCCACTTCCAGACACCTGGAGTGGAAATTCCTGGCCAGCCCCACACTCTGTACACCTGCCTGCCCCTCAGGAAGGGGGGTCCTGGCCACCTGCTCCTGGCCCGTTGGTAAGGAGCTGTGGCAATGCCTGGGCCAGCCCCGGTGCTGCCTTTGGACGATGCTGCTTTGGGTCCTCATCGGCTCCCGTGCTGCTGTGTTCAAATGGAAACAAGAGGGAATGGATACCAGAGCATAACCTGGTGGGGGGAGAACACAGGGTCCGTTGCCGGAGGCTTCTCATTATATGGAGAAGCATTTCCTTGTTTTTAATTAAATATAAAGACTATCTTACAGTTATAATTAGTACCAGGTGGCTAAGGATTAAAGGGGCAGCATCAAAGGCTTGCCTGGGAGAAGCAAAGGCCAGGTTTGCTGCCTCCATCATAAATCACCAGGAATCTTTGTTCTCTTGAAATTCCCCATTGCATGAGGCCGCCTTCCAATGCTGCCTGGGTTCCAGTCAGAAATTCTGACCCTTACAAAATCTCTCTTCATATTTTAAAGCAAGAAGAGCAGAAGAACAATAGTTAATGAATATCAGTCTGCTGAGATCAAAAGTTTCTGCAAAAGGGTCAGAGATGCGCAGCGTGGTGAAAGCTTGACCCTCTAAGCTGTGTTATTATGGGGATGCTGAGAGCCAGGTCGGAGCAGGACAGCCCGTTCCCATTCCCAGGATGGTGTTTCGGGCTGGTTTTGTTGCCAGTTTCGATACCTAGGCTGTGTCTGGCCCAGATCCCACTGGCACGGCTGTGTCTGGCCCACGGGAGCTGCTGGCAGGACTGACAGTGGTGAAGGGTCAGCCCCAGCTGAGAGCTGGCACAGCCGCAGGCACCGCTGCCTCCCCTGCCTGGAGATAGTCCTGGGGTCAGCATCCCCCCCCTGGGACAACTGGCATTTCTGCTCCGTGGCCCTGGTGACTGGCTTTGTCTCCTTTCTCTGACTGATTTGTTGTTTTTGTTGAAAACTACAACCAACTCCTGCCTTCTCCTCTTCTGGCATATGTGGGACAAAGAGTGGGATGTTTCCAGGGCTGCAGAGATGGGGCTGGGCTGCAGGGGAGGGGATGCTGTACAACAAGGCCTGACCTTGGCCTGCCACAGCCTGGCACGGCACGGGGCCATGGGGCTGCTGAAGCAGGGACCTGCCATGAGGGTTACATCTTCTGCAAGACTGCCTGCAGCTGGAGTGATGTTGCTGAGGGTGTCTGGGGATGTAACAAGGTCAAGGCTTGTATGGAAAAGGAAGGCTGGACAAGCTTTCCCAGCTGGAGTCCCCTCAGCAGCTGGTTCTTGCCTCTCTGGACTCCTGGTGCCACTGGCCCCAGCCCCGCTGCAGGTGTCCTGTCTGCTCGGCAGTAATGCCAGGAGCAGGGCTTTGGTGTGTCCCTTCCTGGGGTCTCCACAGGACACCCTGCAGCACACCCAGCTGTCAGAGGGTCTGAGGACCTACTGACACTCAGAACCTTTGGAGCCTCCCCAGCTGCCTTCTGTGTGGGGCAGCCCCACTCGCCTGGCCAGGCAGGGATGCAGGCAGCAACCAGCAAAAGCAACAGCAGGAGTCTGTGGTGCCTCCAGGGTGGGTGATCCGGCCTGGCAGGAGACAGCTTGGTGTCTCTCCCAATCCCAGACTGCTGTTTCGCTCTGTCTTTAATTTTATTTAACATCTCATTTGGTTTGCTCTGCTCAGACCCTGCATAGCCCATCAGCGCTGCAGAGGGAGCTGACAAATACATTCCCCCCGTGATGGATCACTCTGCCTCCTCCCCAGCAAAGCCGGTTGCCACCTGCCTGCCTTGTCCGTCCGCTCCTGCCCACTCCCCGCTGCCTGACCAGGCAGACGCAGCCCCACTGAGGGGCCAGCCACGCGGGCAGCATGTCTGCACCCAGTGCTGCACCAGTGTGGGGAAGGTGCCGCATTATTTACACCCTAGGCTCCTGTCCCCAGGGAAAGTCAGGCAAATACACAATAAGCTTTGACACAAATAGTGTTTATAAAATATTGCTCCTCTGGGACTGTCTTGCCTACAGTCATCAGGATGCTACTAGTTGCAATAAAATGGAACTGCTCTTTTACTCCTCACCACAATTACTACTGGTGTCTGTTCCCTGACGGAGCGAGGGCTCGCCAGCCAAGCTCTCCCTGGTGAGGAAGCTAACTGGGAAGTGAGCTGCTGTTACATCCCTGTGTGATGCCCGTCTTGCATAAGCAGCCTAATAAACCCAGCGCAATTCTGCAAGACCTTTCAGTGCATACAGAGCAGCCCTGAGACCCAGTTGCAATGGTGAGATAGAAATGTTAGCTCTGCTCCACAGGTCTGGGGGATTTTATAGTCTGGATGAGATGCCATCGCATCATTCCTTGCTGTCTGCACATCTGAACAGCTGCGGGGAAGTTCTCACAAAGGCTGGGTATATCGTCACCAAATTGCAGTTGAGGGAGCCGCATTCTGCTTTGCTGCATCCCCCTTGCAGCTTCAGACCCAGCCGATGATCAAATGTTTGCTGTGTTTACCTACCTCTGATAACAAATGCTGGGAGAGGAAAAGCAAAAACCATATGCAGTCCAGGAGAATGCCAGGCAAATGGGAGTCCCGTCGCCAGGAGCAGCCTGTGCTCCGATTGCAGCATAATTCATTTCACAATGTATAAGAAAAGTTGAGTTATTGGGACATGTGACATTTATTTAGTTACATATCTCCTGTGGGAGGTTTCTGGGGCCATTAATGTAGTGTATTTGCATGGCTAGTTTACATGCCTTTGCTTGTTATTGCTGTCTATATTCCATGCACCTCACACTCAATTTCAATTCAAAGTTTGGCAGTTGAGGTGTCACGACTAAAAAATGGAATGGCCTCCCTCAGAAATGAAATAATTTTGTTGTTCAGTTCCGAGCGATTTTGTAATTTCATGCTTGTGTATGATAATTTTATGCTGTCCTGCTCCACGTAACTCAGCTCTGCCAAGCCCTGACAGGTGATAAATACAATCTTTTCCACCCGGCATGCGACAGGCCAGGATGAGAAGGTGGGGGGGGGGGGGGGGAAAGTGGCGATTTCACATCTGAGGTCCTAGCGCAGCCAGAGCCACCGCAGCCCCGTTCCTTCATCATTTCACGCCTGGATTCCGGCAGGCTCACCCCCTCGGCTGCGGCACAGGGACCCGAGGGTCAAGGAAAGTGTCCTGGAAATGGAATGATGCTGGAGAGGAGCCAGGCGATGTTGTGTATGAAGGGGGAAAGTTATGACTTTAGCGTGTCCCCATGCGCGGGCTCCGGGATGCAGCGCGTGATTTAGAGCCCAGGCTCTCTCTAATGGAGTTCAATAGAACCGTAACCTTTTGGAGAAATTATTTTTACAAATCTGTTAAACATTTGAAAGACAGCAATTTCCAATAAAAGAATATGAGTCCTTAACATTTATCACCAGGCTACAGATTTTATAACTGTTACTTCATATTGTTCTTGTAAAAAATGTTTCTCCTCCTGAGAGCAGATGAGTCAAAAGACTATTAAGGAAATGCCAGAGGTACAAGGGGGATATAATGGGTGCCAATAAAATGAAAGCAGAAGCAAACCATTTAAATTAAATTCAAGTGGTGATGAGAATCATCATTCCAACTACAAACCTGGAAAGCTAAACACTGCTCGGTAGCTCTGCAGCCTTACTGAGCCGCAGCAAATGCCATGCCTGGCGGCAGTGGGATGTGATGTGCGGGATCAGCAGCGGTGCTAAGCCTGACTCCATCCTGCTGTTGGGGTGCAGGCAAGGATCAGCAGCAGCACCGAGCCCGGCTCCATCCCAGTGTCAGGGGTGCAGGCAGGGACTGGGATCAGCACCGAGCCTGGCTCTATCCCAGTTTCAGTGTGCAGGCAGGGACTGGCAGCAGCACTGAGCCTGGCTCCATCCCAGTTTCAGGGTGCAGGCAGGGACTGGCAGCAGCACCGAGCCTGGCTTCATCCCAGTTTCAGGGTGCAGGCAGGGACTGGCAGCAGCACTGAGCCCGGCTCCATCCTGATATCAGGGTGCTGAGCCACCCTGGGCAGCAGTCAGGAAAGCTGCTCCCAAACCAGTGGCTTTTGGGGGGAAGGTGCTGAACTGCAAGTGAGAAGAAGCATGAACAGCTTGAAGCTCTCAGAGGAACATCGGGCAATTTCTCTGCTGAAAGGGCTGAGACACCCTTGTGGGAACAAATGCTTCTGGTAGTGGAAAGAGCAGTGACATCCAACATGTGGTCTTGGCTTGCTTAGATGGCATCTTCCTTCGTCCATGCTCTGTCGGTACTGTGTCCTACCCCCACCTCACTTTGCAGTGGACCACGAAGAAAAGGGGCCAAGGAAGATGAGACACCTTGGTCTCCCTGTTGCCTCCTGGCTCTGGCAGCAGAGGAAGGCTGTCCAGGCTGCGTAACCAACAGCCTCTTTAGGGGCTGAATTATTCCTTACCAGGCCTAGGATCACCTGTGGCTGTCCAGGACAAGGACAGGTACAGGTCTGCCTGCCTAGGATCACTAGAGCTGCTGGACCTGCTCTCTGAAGCCATGAATTAGCCTCTGGCCAGGCGCTGCTGCCTCTCTGTGCAGGGAGAGCCTCGTCTGCCAGTCCCCCTGTTAGAACCAAACTGAAAAACTCAAGGCGGGGGAAATAAATCAATTGATATCGATTGCTTTTAATAACAAGCAGGTAGCAGTGTTCCCCTGCTAAGGGGACCTGGGGTGGGAGAGCAGGCGAACACAGCTGGGTCGTATCAGACCCTGGGACTGCTGCCTGCCCGCACCCTGCTACTGGCCTCACAAAAAGCCTGGGGGGCTTCAGCCCTGGCCCGCCACAGCCTGCCACACGTCCTGCATGGGTGCCCCAAAAAGGAACGCTGCTGGGTCCGCTGAGCCCCTGGGCACGGAGCCTCTGCAAGCAGCGAGCATCCCTGGATGCTGTGGAGCGGGGAGAGGAACAGGGGTTTCACTGGTGTGCAGCAGTTTGGGGCTCTGCAGCAAGAGTTAAGGGCTAAGGAGTCACTTTGTTTTCACTGTCGTGTGAGCTGGGGTTCCTGCTAATTCTGGCTGTACTCTCTGGTCGCTGCGCAGAGAAGGGGTGTCTGTAGGCTCAGAGGTGATGTTTGGAGGATCGGTGGTGAAGGGGCTAGCCCTGTGTGTTTGACCAGTCATCAGAAAACCAGGCGCCGGGTGCTTGTGCCTAGCGTATAATGATGTTCGCAAGGAGCATGTTGGAATGGTCACCATGGGGCAAGCTGTGGTGAGGGAACAGCCCTGCTGCTCGAGGTAGCTGGGCTGTGCTGGACCCTGCAGGAAAGATGCCTTTTGTTTCGGAATTCAGGCACCTCTTCCAGTCTTCTCCTGCTTTCCAGAGCCATCCGGGTAGGGGGCTGCAGCAGCTTTCCCGGGGTGCTGGACTTCCCTTCAGGAAAGCAGAAAGCGAGGGATTTCCTGGGTGCCAGGGGCTGATGGTGGAAAATGCAGCGTGTCCAGCTGCTGATGGCAGGAGGCGAGCGCAGCTGAGCCGGGGGCGAGCACTGCCCCCTCCCTTGTGCCGGTGGCCAGCAGCCAGCCCTGCCTGGGCATCCTGCCACCTCCCCATCTGCTGACCAGCCCGCGCGGGGAAACGCAGCTTGCATGTTCGCTGCAGTCATCGAAAATTGCTTCCAGGTCCTGAATAGTCAGTAAGGGCAACTTTCTTGTCTCATTCCAGAATTTAAGCCATCTAAGAAAAACATTGGCAAAATCTTTCTCTTTTTTTACCTCTTTCTTTTCTCTTTCATCTGCCCTTCTGCTGTGAGCTGGGAGTCTGTGGGGAAGCTGCAGCATGCCACATGGGATGGGGAGGCTCTGCCTGCCCGGGCTGGGCACACCAGGCTGGACTTTGGGGCCACCCTGGCTGCCTTGGCCAGGTCGGGGAAAGGGCCACAGCCAGCATCTCTCAGTAGTCTTGATCAAAGTGGTGGGGGAATAACTCCCTCTCCCAGCAGGGGTGGGGGCAGCCAAAGGTATTAACTCTGGAATTATTTAATCCCAAAATTGATTGGAAAACGCCTTTAAAAAATTTTGGAAGTTTTTTTTTTTTTTTATGGTTCTTAAAAAGATACTGTATTGGAGGCAGGGTTTGACATTATTTTCTTTTTTTAAAATGAAGGTGTATATGGAAAGAAATAAGCCTGTAAACAAAATGAAGTATTTGGTTAGCGACAACTGAATTATTTCTGTCTCTTTTTCATTTTCATATCACTTGCATTTTGGGATAACTAGAAAGCTAACTTTTCTGATCGTGGTGGTTTTGTTTTGGCCAGCAAGCTGAGAGCTCTGTTACTGCAGAGCCCAGGTCTCTAGCCTCATACTGATTCAGAAGTGACACCTGGCTTCGGGCATGGTTTTGCATACAGGATCCATCCTTTCTGGACCTTTCAGAGCTCGCTGGTGGGATATGAAGCTCTCCGAGAGAAAAAAGAGATTGGGTGAAAGCCTGGATTTGCAGGCAGAGCAACGAGAGCGAGCCTACACGCAGCCAGCATTGCCACCTCCACGCAGCCATGGTGCGAGGAGGCCAGCCAGCATCTTGGAGGCTAACGCTGTGTTTGCTTTTATTTGTGTACTTTTGTGTCTGGACTAATGATTTGCAAGAAGTACAAGCCTGTGTCACACTGTGTTAGGAGTCACGTGCCACTCCAGCTCTGACCGTGTTGTCTGCTAATACATTTTTCTAAAGGACACACATGAAAGATATTCTGAATCAACATGACTACAGCTCTGTTAACGCAGGTTACCCTTAACCAGCAGGTCACTTCACATCACTGTGCTCACAAGACCAAAAATAATGTATTCAGTGTAAACCGTACATCGGAAAGGCAGCATGTGCGTGGGCTGTGGGTCCTTCTGCGGCACCCAGAAGCGTGGGGGACGGTGGCACCAGCTCCCTGCCTCCTCGGGGGGGATCTGGGAGGGGGGAATTATGGATGTCTTATTACTCTGATGGTATTAAAAATAGCTGTAAAGTGCCCAAGATAGAAAGGCTGTGAAAGTCTCCCTCGTGTCCCTGACATGAGGCTTTTTATTGTGTAGCAGAGTTACAGATCTCTAATATGAAATTAAGGCTTTCTTAATAAGGCGTGTGCAGGCTCAGCCCACTGTTCAGCAGCATCAAGAGCCTCACGATGTCTCCCAGTAAAACCCGTGGATACTTGGTCTTCCTTGTCCATGTATCTCTTAACTGTATGTTTATTTCTGTGGCGAGGTCTCATCTGCTCTGGATGCTCTGAACCATCTCTGACTGCTGCCCAGCCCAGGCCAGCAGCCTTGTTGTGCTGTCACAGCTGGGTGCTGTAGAATAAATGTAACATCACAAACAGGATCTGGGCTGCGGATTGGGAAGGGCTGAGGAGGCAGGCTGAAGGGGTACGCCCCAGGTCATTGTGCTACTCACATCCACCCCTCTGCAGACCCATGCACCACAGCAGGCAGGTGCATGTGCAAGGTGATGAGTTTTCCAGCAGCAAGTTCCCCTCTGCAGAAGCGCAGGCATCATTCACACAAGCACAGCAAATGCCAGTGTGTTTGTGTGCCTGTATATTTAGGGGATAGGAGCTGCCTGCCAAGGATATGCCTGAGCTGGAGAGATCGTGTGTCCAGGCTGAACCTGATCAGAATTGATGAACCTCTGAAAACCTTCTGATGCATTTCTCTGGTTCCTAAATAAGGAAACCTCAGAGCAAAAGGCTGCTTCAAGCCATAACTAAGGTTCACCAAGACACTCTGCTTCCAGCCCTACTGAGCACTGTCATCAAAAATCATCCTGTGCGCTGTCCTCCTCCTCCCCCATCCCTCACTCAGGCTTGCAGGCTTTGGGAAGCTGTAGATACTGTGAAATGGAATTCAAAAAGCACAGAAAAGCATGGTTAAAGTCAGCCCGGGGTGCTCCATCACCCAGCTGGCCTCACACGTGAGCCTCCTTTGCACCTTATAGTACTGAAAGCACTTTTTCTAAGAGCTTTCATGGACTCGGTCTCTAGGCACGCGTGCAGTGGTGGCCATCACAAGCCTGTCACTTGTACTGGAGGTGAATCAAACAGGAGCTTGGGATCGACAGGGCTCCTGTGTATGGCTTTTTGTGCAATGGGAGGAGTGCCTGCAGCCCAGCCGGGCACCGAGTGCATTTAGCTGGCTCATTAGCCATTTCTTCCCGTGGCATGGAAGCCGGTGTAAGGAACTGGGGCTTTTAGTTCTGGCGTATCACACGATGCTGTCGTGGAGTAACTTACGGTCTGGGAGAGGGTTGGTCAGTCCCATGTGTTTGTGTGTGGCTCTTGGAGCGTGTCCTGCTGCTCCCAGCTCTCTCCTTGTGACCTGGCCAGGAATGGCCCCCGACAAGCCCCCTGCACCCAGCTGGGTGAAGACTATAAGTCCCTCAGGTGCTTTGGGGCTTTCCCATCAAGGCAGAAATCCCAGATGTGGTGGAAGCATGCTCAACCCCTTCCCTGGGCTGGCGCTCCCCAGATCTGCAAATTAACTCCATAATGTAATGATGCTCTGTATGGAGTAATAAATTAAAGTTGAACTTTTTTTTTTTTTTCTTATTTTTACACATCGCATATTTAATGTCTCTCTGAAAATATAAATAAAACATACGTAACCATTAGAAATCCTTAGAATCTGGGAAGCGCCTAAGAATTTATTTGTTTTCAGGAGGATCATACATATTGTATTAAAACTATATAAAGGGTTTAATAAAATGGCAAAAATAAAGCAAGAGCGAAGGCTCTCAATCTGTACTGAGAGGAGGGAAGTGATCTTTCTTTGATGCCTATTAAATGTTCCAGCAGATGAAACCCTATATTCTGCCAGGAAATGAGTTTGCCACAAGCCGATTGGGTGCTGTCGTGTGTGCTCGACTTTACCACTGTCATTCCTCTTCCTCGAGCAGCAATACATTACGCCGCCTCCATTTTTCATTCCTCAGTGCCCGAAATGCAAATTTTCTCTCTGTTGTTTATATTAGGTTTTCAAATATATGGAAATCCAGATATCTGGAGGAAAATGTCAGGGCCAGAAATACTCGTGATCTGTCTTTTCCCCAGCCTGACACTTTTCTCCATCACTTACACGAAAGCATGTGAGGAGTATTAACAGCCGGAGAGGGTTTGGCTGTGTGGCTGGGAGCTGCAGGTCTGTGGGATGTTTAGCAGCCACGGGTCTGGGACGGGGTGGTTTGCTGCTTGCTGTGGCTCAGTGTTTGCACAGGTTTTTTCACCTCTGTAAAACTAAACATATGGCCTGTAGAGGAAAAGGGCCACATTGTGCAGGGTAGGTGTCTGAGCGAAGGGGAGCCGGGTGACAGCTTAACAGGAGCCGTGGGAGGAGGGTGGGCTCTGCCTGGGTGCTCAGCACCCAGCTGGGACAATGTCTGTGGTTCAAGGAATTGCTGGAGCTGGGAAAGGCGTCTGTTGGCGGGGATGATCACTGGGAAGGGCTCCCAGGAGACCCTGTTCTCACACCCTGAGTTTGCTGGGCTTGGGGGAGAGGGGCTCTTTGCTTTGGGGTGGGGGTCTGCAGCTGCGGTTCCAGGGGTTGGCAGTGAACTTCCACATCAATGCTGTAGCTTCCGACTGGAGATGTTAGCAAGGTACCAGGCAGTGACCAGTCATGCACCTCCAGGAGGAGTTTGTGGCCAAATCAGGCTGAGCTTCTGGAGTTCCCGTAAGTTTTCTCAAGTAAGAGGTATACAAATAATTTTCAACAGGGGCAGACATGATCTGGCATAACAAACAGCACTCTGCTTTTAGCTCAGGAGTGTTTGTGAATTACTCACCTCTCCCACACTGACTTACCCTACCATGTGCTACAGCTTTCCCATTGTAGCCCAGCCCTCAAAGTTAGTAACCATCCTGGTTTATACTGGGCAGACCCAGACTTGCCCTGGTCTCAGCCCAGCACCAAGTCACAGCTTCTCAGAGGCTCACCACTTCTGAACTCGAGGTGCCCGGTGTCACTGGCTGCCTGCAGCTCAGCTCCTGCTGATGGCATTGCCATATTCACGGACATGCCCGGCCACGGATGCTCCCATCTCTGCAGAGGCTGTGATGCTCCTACATATCACTGAGCTCAGCTGCTGGGGCAGACAAAAGGATTGATGTGGGCTGCAGGTTAGATGAGAGCAATCCATGTCATCAGGCACCTTGCCATCCTCTGCGGGCTGGGGAGGAAGAAGTGGAGGTGTGAGAGGAAGGGATAAGCTACCATGGGTGTGTGGACTGTGAATGACACGCCAATAATGAATGTGAATTGCATCCATTGCTTCTTTATGAATAAAAGAGCTATTTTAGGTGCTGGCAGCTTAAGACAATGATCTGAAGGCAAAAATCACTGTCTCCCAGTGCTGAAGAAAGCCTGATGTGCCCTAAATGGTGTCAGGAGAATCCTTCTAGCAGGTACCGGGAGGCTGCACATGCAGGTAACCATCGCTGGCATCAGCACAATGCTAGTTCCTTAGTTGTTTCTCCATGCAACTACATGGAGAGCTGGGGGAGTGATGCATAACAGCAAATTTCCTATTAATAGGTTTTTATTACATCTTGTTCACATTTCTGAATGAGTGTTTTACTCAGCACTGTGCTTCTAAAGCTTTGCCCACGCTGATGGCTTACGCACAAAAACTGCCACTAGGCTCTGGTTATCATTGCTCTTGGCACTGCTTTCATCTTGCAGACCTACACAACTAAACCAGCCCCAGACAAATCATGCATTCTGAATTTTGCAATCAAGTGTAGACTGTGAAACTTGTTGGACTTATTTGAGTACAATATCTGCTTTCATGATCAGTAGAGCTCCAGTACTTGAACACAGGTGCAAAGAAAATCGTAAAGGGTTGCAAATACAGTTACACTGAAATCTGTGTTTGAATAAATTTTATATACACAGAAATGTTTTCATCCGTTTGCTTAGCTCTGCACAAACACTCCTCCGAGCACTTATACATGGAACAGCAAAGAGGTTATACAACCTCCATGCGCACAAAGGCCACAGTCTTTTTAACTAGGCACTTTAGTACCCAGCAAAAAAACAATATTTCTGAAATCACATGAAAAATTCCAGGATTAAGAAACAAACAAGCAAGAAAAATCAAACCCCTCTGGTCAGCACTGTTGTCTGCCCTGTGCAAAGCACACATATACAGAAACAGCTAATGCAGATCTGGAGTCTAGAGAGCACGTGAGAGGTTTGTCCCTGGTGTGCGGCTCACCAAGTCCATAGCGTGCGCCCTCTTTGAGAGGTACCTTTTCAGAATTAAACTTGCATCTTTGTAGCAAATATATTCCTTTTCTATGTCATTCATAAAAGCCTCAAGCATATGCTTAACTTTAAGCTCCCACTGAGCTGAAATCACTGGGTGCTTTGCTTCATCAGAGCTAAACTTGTGCACAGCCCCTGGCAGAGTGCGAGCTGTTAAGCGTGTTTCACTGTGATGTCGCAGTGAGTTTATCACCTCCAAATTCCACCGGTGATGGCATCGCAGCGTGTTCCTTCACACAACCAGAAAAGGCCCTCCTTGAATTATGGAGAAGTGGTCCTGAGCAGGAGGTTTGTTTGCTGGTTGTTGCTGAGTGCCCAGCTCTGAGACTGGACAAGAGTGGGGCTTTGTACAGGAGCTGGCTCTGCTCAGGCATCTGGACTGGGTTTCCAAGCCCCCTGCCAGCGCCAGCATGCTTCGTGCCTGGAGATGCTCAGTAGACATCAGAGACAATGCAGTGGTATGTTTCCTTACCTGTGCAATCCAGGAACAGCACTTCCAAAACCCGCTTGTACATTCTAATGTACTTCTGAAACCTTATTCAAAGTGCAGAGGATTACATGACTCAAGAAACCAAATTGCCATGCCCAAATTTTTCTTCCTGGAGTGGCAATCAGGAAGTACACCTGGCAAAGGGAAATCAGATCCAGGGAAATATTTGGGAACAGGGTTTGCATTCTCCATCATCTCTGCTGGAGATGGCTGGTTTTTCCCACAGAGCGGTGTTAATATTCTCTGTGCTTGCAGAAGCAGCACCAAGGCGACTTCAGACCTCTCTTCTATTCAGCTCCCCCTTCCAAGGCTGTGCGTTTTGGCAGACTTCTTGTTCCAAACCAGTGGACCTTGTTACACGTTGGAATGCATAATCCAAACCCTCCCTCCCTTGAAGAGGCAGGAGCTGGGGTAAAGCAGTATGTACCTTCCCTCCTTTAATTACCAGCTCTAAGCTGCTACGAAGTACAAAGGGTTTTCTTTAAATTCTTATTTTCCTCCCCCCCGGCCTGCCCTGCTGTGTCCCACAGACTCAGAAATGCTTGCAGATGCTGCCCTTGCCTCACTGCTGGTGGAGGAGCTCAGAGCTGTGTTACTCGCAGACGCAGCCCCTTCCCCTGGCAGTTAATGCGGGCAGAGCACTGAGAACGAGCTGGTTCTGCCTCCACAGAAGGGTCCAAAGAGCATCTTCCCCTGATACTTCATCACTTGTGATCTTGACTGAAAGGCAGCTTGATCTTTTTGAAACCTTAGAGCTTCTTCAAGGCCATGTGAGCCGATAAAGAGAACAAGCAGAAGTCTCTGTCAGGAGAGGGTTTGTAGCTCCTCCATCCACAGTCCGAGTCCTTGGTGGTAAGGACAAGTCAGGCAAGCTGGGCAAATTGTGTTCTGCTTCCGAGCATGTTAGATAGAGGAACAGGTAGTCCAGATCCTTGGCTTCTTTCTCTTCTTTCCTTTGGCAATACATTCAAATAATAATGACCAGAGTTTTAAAAAAATAAATCTCTATGGCTATCGTAAAATCTGGAGCACAAGGAGCTATCACATTGGAACATGAGAAGCTGTTACACACTGTCACTGAGGGCAGAGAGAGCACTGTCCATGAGGCAGCTCCCAGCATATCCAGTTTTAGGCTGATCACAATTTTCAATATTTTTATTTCACCAGAATGAATTAATACAGGAAAATAATTTGCAGATTACAACAGTTCCTTCAGCAACATATGACTCAGAGCCAGGCAAGCAGCCAGTGTTGAGAGTCAAATTATTTGCAGCTATGCTCAGCTCTTTTGCAAGGTCTGTTTTGAAGTAAGCCTGAATGAGACACACAACTTCATATTGGGACACTTGAACACAAGAACCTGAGCCTCAACCTAACCACTGCACTTGACTTGTGTACAGCCCAGATTTCAAATGCAATTTGGATTCGCTTCGTATAGGTGAAGTACCGTGGTCACCAGAAACTGGACTATTCCCTGCGTGCAATTGCACAGCCCCCAGAGATGTGGGGAGGGACATCAGGTTTTCCCCTCAATTCATTGCAGTTGCAGGTGATGCATCAGAGTGAAGGCTTTCATCTGATGATCTTTGCAAACAGGCCATTCATCATTAGTGAAGGTCAAGTTGCAGATGAATTCCATCATTTTACAATCATGTACTTCCCCCCACCCCCCCACCCCCCCTTGCCCTTGATTGGGTCTTCAACAAGAAGTGGAGCTCTCTTGTGTGTGTGTGAGCATTTTCTAGCTGACTAGAGAGTGTGCTCAGTGACTAGAATGAACAGTGGTGAAGAACGAGGCATCACGGTTAGTTCTTCGTCTCTTCAGAGGCTGATGAAAATAAATTCTGATGGTGTGTGGGCAGCTCTACAGATGGTACCTGAACCCCCTGGTTCTGCAAAGACACTTTGAAGCAGAAAGCAAGGAAAAACTGTTCAAGTTCATAAAAGAAAGAGCCTTCAAGGCACCTCCGGTGGATGGAGGCTGTATGCACCTCCTTGTGAAGCCTTCCACGGGCAGCTCCTCCTGACTGAGAATGGTAACCAGTCTAACTCCCCACCTGTGTTTAGCTTCAGGTTACCTCAGTTACGCTTGTTCTCTTGGTCCAGAAATGCATTTGAAGGGAGGAGATGAAGATGATAGTTGCAGTCAACTTATTGCAAGATATCTCTAACTCACCAATGTCTTTGAATATGTTGGTTCTCTCTTAGCCACCAGCAAGACCTGAAAATAGGGGCCAAGATGGACCATCAAACTACTAAAGCTGGAAGAACAGCAGAGCAAGGGAAGGAGCTATTAAGGCACAAATGTTGCACGGGCTGAGCAGTTGTAGGAAGAGCCAGGAAAACGTTCAGGATGTGCTTTTGGATGACTCTTTGTGTCTGACATACTTAAGCCCTGTCTTATGGGAACAAGTTTTTAGCCAAGCTGGTCTGGAAGCCCAGCTTTAGAAAGGAAAGAGATCTCCCTGGGCTCTGTGGCTCCACACCACGGACCATGTCTTGTCACATCTGGGGCACATAAACTGGCAATAAACCTCTTCCTCCTCTGTGCAGTGGATGTATTTCTTTTTTCTGTCATAGGACAAACTAGAAGAGCTCGTAGCTGGCTTGTCGCTGCAGAGAAGCGCGGTGTCTGCAGCATGCAAAGGCAATTATATGTGTCATGTGTGCATCATTTAAATGAACGTTGCTAAAACAACAATGCTATTTTTAATATTTAAAGAGCCCCTTTGAAGAATAGGAAAATCTGTCACCTTTCCTGGTGGATTTGAATCTTGTGTTCTGAGGATATTTCTTCTCTGATTAAAGGAGTTGGCTGCATGAGGAACAGCTACACATGATGTGCTGGGAGGGGGTGCGGGACCAAGACACGTCCCAGGGAGCAGCTCCTGCTTGCAACATTTGAGGACGCTGCTGGGTGGATTTTCTAGCTTGTGTAGAGCTCCCGCCCAGGGTGTCCTCTTTGTGCTAGAAGCCGAGGGCGGCTGGCCAGACAGTGCTTTCCTGGACACCCACCCCTTGCTGTCTCTGCTGAGATGCTAATAGCAGCCTTGGAGCATCCTGGGGTCTGTGGCACTGTAAGCGGCACTGCTCTTTGCTTTCGGTTTGCTGGGGAGTACCTTCCTCCCTGCTGTCTCCACTTTCCAAAGTGTCTTCTGGACACTCAAACATGACAGGACCACCATCCGAGTCTAACCCTGACCCAAATCACTCCTTAATCTCTGTAATGGTTTTTTGTTTTGTTTTTTTTTTTCTGTGCAAAAGCCACATGCTCCATCCGATAGGGCTCCTGTTGGTTCTAAGGTTGGGCGAGTCCCTCCATGTGCCTTGCAGACAGCGTGTTTGCTGTTGTGGCAGCATGAGGTTTGCCTTCTAATCCAGGTCCCTGTCTCAGCAACACTTGCCCACCCAGCCGTGTTTGTGCAGCTGGATGTTCCTGCTGAGCTGCACGACTTGCAGCTGTCTCTGCTGAGTTTTGCTCTGCTTTCTTTCAGGCCAAGCTTCCAATTTGTCAACAAGGTTTTGATTTCTGATCTCCCAGTGGTCTTATGCTCCTGGACAGCCATAAGTCTTTTGCAAATACAGCCTGCCTTCTCCTTTTCCCTCAAAATAAGATCAGTGGAAATATGGAACAGCATCTGTCCCACTTTCCCCTGCAGCAATCCACGCAGGGATCTCATGCATCATTGGCTATTGACATTGGGCTCCAGCAGCTCCACAATCCCATGTCCATGTGTTTAGCTGCCTTTCCAGCTCCCCTGGATTTCCACCTAGATGAGGTTTGCTGCGAACAAGGAGCAGGAGCTTCTTCCTGAGCCTCTGTGGTGACCGGGGACCAGGATCCAGCCCTCGACCTCTCAAATGCTGGCTCTCAGTGCCCTTCCTCTGTTAGAAATGCGTCTTCCTGAGCAGAGCACTGGGAAGTGGAGGAGAAGGGCCCATTGTCAGTGAGGCTGGAGCAGGGAGCAGATATTAATGTTATTGGAGGGAAAAGACTATTAGGATTCTGTAGCTCTGAAAAATACGTAAGTCTGAAATAAGACTAATGAGACATTTACTGGTGCGGTTGGGTTGCATTAATGACCCTTCAGAGGATACAATTGCAAAAGGCTTTCACTGTAATTACCACACTAATGATCGGCAGTGACATCATTTTAGACCAAATGCGATGCTTGTTTTGGATGCGTTTCAAGATCGGGACTTCTCCACGACTGGTGTATGAGGCCCGTCAGCATTATTGCCTGTCTCCGTGCTCCGCTGACCATCTTTCTTAGCTGCCTCCTTGGCTACTGGCTTCCCTCCAGCCTGGCCCCAGCGTGCAACATTCCTCTGCTTTTTAAGGTGCTTCTGGGACTATGAGCTGAAAATGGTGATTTGTCGGCACCAGCAGCTCAGTTCCCAGCACTGGGGATGAATTGGAGGAGGGAGAAGCTGGGGGAAAGTCACACACCTTTTATTCTGCAGGCACCCTTAAAAGGCTTTTTATAAACAATGATTTTGTATCTCCTGGCACGGCCCAAAGCACATCTGTGCCGTGTAACCTTTGGACAATACCTGCTCCTGGGCGCACGTCTTACAGCCAGTGGGGACAGGCTGATCCCAATCTTCCCCACTGTCTCTGGGCTCAGAGGAACATATTAATTAACCTCATTATCCAGGAGCATTTCAGCACTTGCAGAGACAGTGTTACCGCAGCAAGCCTGTGGTCCAAGGAGGGCTGCTGTTCTCGGGCTCAGCCAGAGGCAGCTGGAGCCAGAGGGTCGGGATATTTGCCTCTGCAGGGACATGCAGCTGAGAGCAGGCGATGTGGTGGGGGTACAGGGGATGTGGGGGATGCTCAGCCAGAGGGGGCTCATCCTAGCCCCTCCGCTGATCCAACAACCCCCGGGCTCTGCTCCCAGAGGAGGGATGCTGGAGCCAGTCCTCCCCCAACACCGACTTAGACAGCAAGCAGAGCCCCGTTTGGGGCTGGGAGGGAGCTGGTGGTGGCTGTGTGCTGGAGCCTGTGTGTGCCCAAACCTGTGTGTGCCAGAGCCCATGTGTGCCCGAGCCTGTGTGTCCCTGAGACTGTGTGTGCCCAAGCCTGCATGTGCCGGAGCCTGCATGTGCCCGGGCTCTGCTGCCTCTGCTCCTCCCCGGCACCAGGCACAGCTGGGGATGGATTGACAGCGGCTTGTTAAGGCTGACAGAGCATCAACTTTTAAGGAGTTGGAGAAAGCAGGGCTTTTTAATTAAAAAAAAAAAAAAAAAAAAAAGGCAAGTCATGATTTCTGCCTTTGCTGTTCAGCTCTTCTGGAAACAGCATTCTGGCTCCAGCATTTAAAAACATCAAATTGATAGCCCTGTCATCTGTGCCCATAGGCTACTGCTCCCTGCCCCAGCCCTCCCACCAAAGCTCTGCCTTTGAAGGCAAAGGCACTGCTGTGTGACTGTCCTCAGGGACATTCATTTTCCTTCCTACAGACTTGCTGGTTGTCACCAGCAAATATCCAGCCAGGCTCATATTGTACCCTTGTTCCCAGCAGCATCCTGCAAAATACTGATTCTGGTACCAGGTACTAACAGCAGTGGGCTGCTCCCCGCGGCACAGGGCAGCCTGGGAACCACTGCTGGGGAGTCACAGAACCACTCCTGGGGAGTCACAAGGAGACCAGTACAAGTGTGTGCAAAATGCCAAGTGAGTTTTTCATTCTCTGCCTGTGATTTTCTGACAAGTCTGTGCACTTTTCTTATTTTGGAGCTCGTTCTGTCTCCAAAGAAGGTGAATGGTAACTGGGAGCATTGTCTCAGGTGAAGGCGCTTACGATTAGCAGCCATAAAACATGAGTCTCTATCATAAAGGAAAGTGGGGGAAGCAGTAATCTTTGAAAGGGAATAAAAAAAAGGCACAAACATCTGTAATCCTCAACCACCTTAATTCCCAAATCTCCTTGTTCCATCCTGGACTTGGTGATCTCCACACTTGGCCAGCGTGTCCAGCTCACGCACCAGTGGCTGCAGCTAGGCGAGGGTCCCACACCGGCTGTTTCCCAGCCCTGAGGCAGTGCCCACCAGTGACAGGGACCTGCCCAGCTGAGACCCCCAGCCCGCGGCATGTGCCTGCAGCATGCACCCCCCAACAGTGTATCCTCAGCAGGGGGGTGCTTCCAAACGGTGCTCATCACGCCCTGCCCTGGTCCTGGTCCTGCTCACTGCACCGCTGAGATGCCTTTACCCACCGCTGTGGTTGGAAATGCTCTGACGGACGTGCTGTCAACAGGAGAAGGCAGCTGCTGGGAAATTAGTGTGTCAAGGGATTCACCAACTTCCTCACAGTTTGGTGGGATATTATTATATTGTTTTAAATGTGAACATTTCATTTAGATGAAACTGTTCATTCTTGTAATTTCCTTTGTTTTTTTAATCTCTACTTCTGATCATAGAACAACAGAATGGTTTGTGTGGGAAGAGACCTTTAAAGGTCACCTAGTCCAAAGCCCCTGCGATGGGCAGGAACATCTTCAACTAGATCAAGGGTGCTCAGAGCCCTGTCCAGCCTGACCTTGAACGTTTCCAAGGATGGGGCATCCACAGCTTTTCTGGGAAACCTGTGCCAGTGATACAGAATATGGTAAAAGACCCAAAGCAGCAAAGCTGAAGTAAAATGTTTTGAAATATTGTTTTTTAAATAAATAAAAAAGAATAATGCTGATTAAAAGTAAAACCAAGTTTCAAAGCCTTGTAGTTCTGACATGAAATGGAAATGCTACTTTTGGATCATTTCTGGTTGTAGCACATCAGAAGTCCAAGAAAGGAAATTTGGCCTTTTTAAAGGTCCTTCTGAACTACCCATTTCTTTTGCGGCCCCATATTTTAGAGGCAGTGCAGGCAGGGTCTGCCTGTGAAGCGTATATCCATCACAACAGTGCATATAAATTTGCCAAGTAGTTTCAGTTAGATGGTACCAGCTTCAGGAGGTTTTAAAGTCAGATTTGCATCTGAGGCTATTTTTGCTGGAACATTTGAACTTCGGTCAATGACTAAACACGTTATTTGTGCAAGGAGTGCAGAATCCCTGCTGCACCCCAGGAGCATTGCCCCAGCAAAGCCAGGGATGTCTTGGTGCAGTGCAATTCTTAATCTCTGTGTGTGTGCCTTACCCAACACATCATGGTCACGACAGCAACTCTATCCCCACAAATAAATAAATAGGGGAAAACAAAAAAAAAAAAAAAAAAAAGAAAATATCTGTCTCTTCTGCTGAAGCCCAGCTCCCAGGCACTTCCTTGGGACTGCTTTCTGGCCAGTTCGTTTCAATCTTGTCTGCTTCCACAATGCCCCCAATACCGCCAGCAGTGTGCTGGGAGGTGTCAGCTCTGCACGGGGAAGGAGGAGAGCCATACCTGCTGAAAGTGTCCATGAAAACACTTTTTAACTTTTTAGAAATTCTTCCTAGACTTGCAATATGAAAATGTCTACTGCTGATTTTTTTTTCTAGAAAATCCATTTTCTAAGAAAAAAACCCCACGAACCATAATCTCCCTTTACTGGTTTCCAAAGGAAACTGCCCCTTGGCAAAGGCACTGAGCAGCATCTCTGTGGGTCTTGCTGCAACAGAGCCACACACTGGGCTTTGCTAATCTCAGCCTAAAGGCGAGTTGCACCCACGTAACCCAGTGCCTGGCCATCGTGGCCCCGTTTTCCTTTGGTCTCTGGCCCACAGACCAGTTCCAGCTCCTCCATGCCCACGCCCCACACACAGACCCTGCTCTCTCCTCCATGCCCGCCATCAGTGCGCGCTTGTTTGCAGATCCCTAACGAGGAGCCGTGGCTGCTGCTGCTCTCCCGGCTCTGCAGGTGCAGGGCGGCAGCGCGGAGCAGGCTTCGATTCAAGGTCTGTTCCCTGCTTGAGCGATCAACATCATTTCCATACTATAATTACATTGCCCAATCCTCTCCTGATTTTACTGCTATCTTGTAAGGCGTCCCGGTTGTGAGTAATTTAAAGCTATATGAGATGTCAGGCTCTGTGAAACAATCACCCCTCAAAGAAATATAGTCTGAGATAATAATTGATAAGTCCCATTAGGCAATGGGGCCCGCTATTTCTGACTTGGCCTCTTCTGAGGCGGCCTTGTTGATTCCCTTAATGCTGGTTTTGCCGCTCGACATCATTGGGAGCGCAGTGCGCCCAGCCTGGGCACCATAGGGAGACCCTCCAGGGTGGCAACCAGAGGAGTCAGGGGAGTGGGGTGATTTCTTACCACAGGGCATAGTGCTGGTAACTGGAGCAATCCAGCCTTCTCAGCTCTGGGATTATAATATTTCAGCCTGATTTATGGGTGTGTTTTCACATAAAACACATTATGAGCATTGGTTACCACCTGTATTTGCTCTGTGGAGTTTGTCTCAGTGGTTTCCCATCAGTGATCAGGAAACTCTCCCAGGCATCTCCCCTGATCCCTGTCCCATGCACCACGTCCCCGGTGCTGCCATCCCTTCCCTGGGATGCCCGGGTGGGCTGGCAACTGCTCCATCTCCCGCAGCATCTGTGCAGCCATGGTCCCCCCTGCCGGGAAGGTCTGACCACAGCAGGGCATCCTTGGCACAGTGCTTCGTCCTCGGTATCTGTTCACTTGGTCTAAAATTTGTTGATGGACTGAGAAGCCACATTTGCCTTTGAGCTACACGATAAGGGCTGGTCTGTGACCAGCTGTGTTGGTGCAGAGTTGAGGTACCTGAAACTGCTGATTCCTTCAAGTTAAAACTACATATATAAACATATACATATTATGTGTGTGTGTGTATATATACACAAATATATCTATAAAAATATACATTATATATTAATATATAAATATATATACATACATATGCCTGCATATAAGCATGCGTGTATGCGTATCTAAGTATCTGTATGTACATAAACACACAGCCATACATGTCCATATACATACATGAGACCATCCCAGCACCTGCGTGTTCCTCCCAGGCTCGGTGTCCAACAAGCCGTGCAGGGCAGCCCAGCCGGTGGCCATCCTCACCTGGGGGTCGGCCAGGTGCCCCCACTCCCCCAGTGCCCCCCGCTTGGCTGCCCCAGCCCCCTGGAGCTCAGCGCTTTGCTCTCTGCATCGCAGCTCCTTCCCGCAGCCTCACCTGCTCGGGAGAGTGGAAACAGAAAACCGTGGTTTATTTCTGTCATTAGAGTTTGTATTTTTTAACGGCATGTCTCCAGCTTTTTAATGGTTGTACAGTTTACAAACTCTCTTCTTTTAAACTTTTAAATTTTTAATTAGAGAAGAGAATGTAAACTTAATTTTTTGTTGTCTGCAAGATAGGAGAGGTCTCGCCCATGACAACAGGATGAGTGATGAATTATGCAAGTAGCGAGGGAAAGGCTGGCTTTTTTTGATGTGCTATTTTATAATTGCATAAACTACTGCACTTCTGAATCGGGCAAACATTATTTTACACATTCTGTAACCTTTAAAAAACGGTGACAGCTAATTTATGATGTTCTGTAACAAAAAAAAAAAAAAAAAAAAAAAAAACCAACCACAAAAAAAACCCCAAAACAATTTACAACAAGAATTTTAAGAAGTTGACAAAACTCAGGCATTCTCTCCGGAAGAGATGAAGAGTTCAGAGTAAAACAACTTTCTGGGAAAGAGTTTTCTTTTCTCATTGCATTTAGGAATAGATACCACAAATTAAAAGATGTGCTTATGGAGGACTTAGTTGGGGGAGGTGCTTTACTTTTCAGAGCAGGTTGGGTATGTATGATGGGACAGGATTCGGTGCACCCTCGGCTGGGGTGAAGTGGGGAGCACTTCACCTTTGTGTTAACTTCAACCTATTTGGAAAACAAGATGCCTTTCCAGGAGAGGGGGTGAGTATTTGAAATTTTTCTTCTCCAGAGTGAGTTTGCAGAGACGGAAATCTGTATTTCCCAGAATGGAAATTCTGGAGAAACGTTCCAATTCATAAACACTGAAACAACCTTATTAGAATGACACGACCTGACAGCTGTTAAATATTATGATAAAACAGAAGAAAAAAAGAAATATACTATAATTCATCACTACCTTTGAAATGTTTAAGAGAGTGAAGAAAGTCAAAATGGATCGGGTTTGATCTGGGATTATTTCATTGAAAAATTCATAAAGAAGAGAACATCCCCACGGGATGTTTTGATGTGGATGTAAAAGCGTTTTTGCAGAAAACATCTGGCGTTAGAGGGATTTGCTGGTTTCTCTAAATAACCCCCCGAGCTGATGTTATCTGCCGGTGACGGGGCTCAGCCATCAGCCCTGCCCAGCCACAGCCGGAGTGGGAGCCCAGCACCCCAGCTCTGCCCACGGGTGATAGAGCAGTGCGGGGCTGGGGACCTGATAGGCACTGCTGCTCTGTCCCTGCTCCTGGGAAAGGAGGGCTCAGCCCACCAGGAACAAGTCCGAAACACCGACAGCCCAACTGGGGGGAATTTCCTGCCTATGTAATGAGCGTGGAGGTGGGCAGCTGCCTCGCCTGCAAGCCCCTTCCTGCCCTTTGCAGGTCTGGGCTGTGGCTGCTGAGCTGGAAAAGCAATTTGTCACTCTGGCTGGTGTTTTCAGGGGCTGCCTGACATGGCCATCTGAACTTGAGCACAAGAACTGGACCTTCACAAGCTGCCCGCTGCTGCTTCCCTGACCATCATGCTAAGGGGTGATGCGCATTGGGAGTGGGCAGGACCACTGACTCTGAAATGGCTCCTGCTGAGCAGAAACATGTTTGATGTCTGAAAAATCCTACCCAAATTAAAAAAACAACAACAAACCTTAATGATAAGCTGCAATGTATTCTTCATCACCCTGCCTGGCAGCACTGCCGGTACAGGGAGCATCCCACAGGCAGCTCATCACCTGAAGGGCTTAGGGAGTGCTCAGGGAAATTCTGGGAGAAATCCCCACACAGGGGTCCCAGCCCAGCAGCAGGAGGCTGAGCTGGGTTTGCACCCCACATGGGTGCGCACCCAGAGCCTCCTGCAAAGGGATGGGATTCCCCAGGGCCAGACCCCATGCCCAAGCACGCACAGCACTTGCTGCAGGGAGGACATTGCAATGCCACCACCAACTCCCACCTCCACCTCGGCTGCCTCCCTATGCCCAAATTCAGGCAGGTGGGTGATGCACAGGGCTCCTGGACCAAACCCTCCCCAGGTAATTTTTTCAAGAGATAGTTGTGCTGGAAGGGGAAGTCTGGGTCACAGGAGGGGAATGGCGGGGGACAGGGCACAGGGCTGTGCTGCAGCTGGGACCAGGGCTCTGTGCACTGGAGGGAGGCTGATCAGCTCAGCTCCACCACAGGTGAACACTTCTCTGCTTGCAAATGGCTCAGAATCCCCTGTTCTATAAAGGATTGAGGCTTACCCCACCAACAGACACCCAGGGTACACAAAAGGGGCCATCTTTTTGCTTGTGAAGCTCCATTAGAGAACCGTAGCAGCAAAATAAAAATGCGAATGTTTATCTCAACTCCTCTTTCAGGCTTGCTGCTAGTGAAAGCGGCTTTACAAATTCAGAATCCATTGCCTCCCTGGAGAAATCCCAGCACTGTTTTGTAAGCAAAAGTAAAAGTCTTTGCCACAGCTACTGTGAAAGTTTTGACAAGAAAGCAACTGCTTTTAAAATACATGGGTGGCACACATTGATCAGGATTCATTCCCTGTTTGCTGAGGACAGACATGAAGGCAGAGCTCTCTGTCGCTGCAGTTATTGCAGTGCCCATGTCTCTGGGCTGATGCCTGATTATGCAGAAGTATCACTTGTTCCTTTTGTTTCTAAGACCTTGCTGGCACCCAGCACCTTGCCTCAGAAGATCTGAAACTCGAGAGACCTAAAGAGGCTGTAATTTGATATTTCAGAAATAACTAAAATTTGGTCATTTGGAAGCAGCAGGTTCCTCTGAGGTCAGTTTGCAAATGGAGCAGGTAGAGCCAGGGAGAGGCGGGTGAAAAGCAAAGGTAAATGTCAGGGTTCTCCTCTCTCTGTCACAATTCAAAACAAGCACTACAGCTCTCAACAGTGGAACTGAAAAAAATTCTGCCTTCTTCATGATTTTGCTTTTCAGCTCACGCCAAGTGTGTCCTTTTCCTTTTATTAAACCTATTTTTAAGGACCCAAAAGAATTAAATTAATTGCTTTACATCTTACGCTCTTATTTAAAATGTCTTTACTCCCTTTCCTAACTTTCACCACAAATCACTTTTGCTGATAAACCTGCTCAGCCTTAATGAAAGCTGGCACAGGGGCACTGTGCCCGGCCCTGCCGGCTGGAAGGGTCCTCGCTCTGTGGCCATCCCCAGGGACAGGGACCAGCACACATGGGACACCACAGGGCTCCTCTGCCAGACAGGGACAGGGGATGAACAGGGCAGCTGCAATGGGAACAAATACACATTTTGGCCCTTCTCCCTGCCAGCCAGGCACTTTGGGTGCTTTGTTGTGCCCATGGTGGATGCAACCGGCAGGCATGCACCTTTGCCCACCCCAACTCCTGCAGCCCTCTGGCTAGGGACTGCAGCTGCTTTTCCCAAGGCTTGATGCCAGCATTAGCGAGGCAGAAGGGATGCAGTGAGACCCCATCCTCATGGCACGTCCCACCCTGGCTGCCTGCACTCTGCCTGTGCCAGCCGGGGAGGACAAGGGACAAAGGGACAGGAGTAAGCGCTGACCCAAAGGGGAGCTCCAGCTCCATCAATGCACCCTGGAATTACAACCATGATCCAGCATTGCCCAGCACCCTGAGCTGAGGGTCCCTCGGGAGTCCTGGCCGTGTCAGATGGAATGGGGCCTGAAGAGCCAAGACTGTGCCCAGGTGGGTCAGGTCTGGCACCGTGGGGCTTGCAGCTGCTCTGGACACTGCACCACAGTGCACCGCTGGCAGTACCTACTGCTCCAGGTGCTGCAGGAGCGTTTGCTGGGAGAGTGACTTTTATTTTGGCTTTGCATGTTCCAGGCATACTGCCTTCACTTTCAAATCGTCTTTCCTACCTCTTTCTCCCTCTAGCTTGGGTTGTAAATTTACTGCTATTAATTAATTTATAATTAAGTTCTATACAGCAACTGCTCACACTAAGAGAGATGATTTCAGGTAATCCCAGTTTGTCAAAATATGCCTGTCTCTTTTCAAAGCTGCAAGGAAAACACTGTGCCACTTCAGGTTTTGAGATGTGAAACAGAGAGACAGTACGAATATTTGCCCTGGAGGAGTCAGCTCAGCAGTGCGAGAGACAGAGAAGCAAAACACACTCTGATTTTGGCAACACAGAACATTTTCCCGCCCGCAGGTGCGAGGCGTGCAGCCCGGGGCATGCCTGCCGTGGGGCCGGCTCTGGCGGGGGTCTCCTCAGCCTCTGCGTGCCCGGTGCAGGCTGAGATGGGCAGTCAAGGGTTTTCCTCTGCAAAGCAAGGGTGACCACTGCCCACCCCTCCGTGCCCAGCACCCACCCTGTGGCTACCTGGAGCTCTACCTGGGTTATGTCCCAGCGCACAGGGAGACCTCAGCACCATCCCCATCCTCCTCCTCCTCTTCCTACTAACTCCAGTGACCCACACAGACCGAGCACAGGGGCTGCCAGAGGCCCCCATCACCTGACATAGCACGAAGCCTGTAGCACAGCTGAATTAAATAATAACTAATCCCTGCAGGAAGTGCTGAAAGTCATATTTAATACGTACGCAGACCATAACCTGTTTGCTATCTAATTGGCTGCAATCTAAACAAGCAATAGATATCCAATTATGGGATTGTATACCAAGCATCCTATGTCCCGCTGTAGCTCAGAGGCTCAGGGAAGCATTTAACTGCTAATAAACAAGGTGCATGGTTTAATTTGAAAGGTTATTGCAATTTAATATGACTGAATGGCGGTGAGCATTCACATGGCAAGTTGCAGGAGCTGTTATCACACAAAAGCCATGCACACCATTCCCAAAGTGTCTGGTCAACACAAAACCCTCAGGCACATCCATGGGACATAACTGGGGTGGGGTTTGCTTCTGGGTGGTCCTAGGGGCCAAAATGGGATGGAAAAGCTCCTGGGGCTGCTGCTGCTTCCTTAATCCATCTGCTTTTTCTGTCCTGTTTCCATCCCATTCAGTGGGTGAGGTGAAGCAGTGGATCTGCCATGAACCTCGTGACGGGGCAAGTTCCAGGCTGAGGCACTAATAATTCCAGTATAGCAAAAATAACTTTCACTGCTAGCTCCCAAACGTGCAGCAGCGAGCCCTGAGCTGTGGGAAAAGTGTGGCTCTCCAAAGCTGAGGTTCAGTTTTTAATGAAATTGTCATGGGAATGTTGACTTTGCTTGATTTAGAGAGACTCTGAAAGGACCCACAAATCTGTGGTGGGCAGCCTGGGCAGGTGATGTGTTCCTGGCTGGGTCACTGTAATGATGCCTAAGGGAAGGAATAAGCCGAACTGCTTGTGCACCTTCTGAGAGCTATAAAGGAGTCCTAGGCAGTCGAGAAAAAACCCTGGGTGTGACTGTGGGCAGCTCATGGAAAACTTCTGCGCAATAAGCAAGGGCTGAAGAGGAAGCAGCAGGTCAGGGTCTGTGAGGAATGTGGGAGAAAATAGTGCTGGAAATATCCCAATGCCCCCGGCACACCGAGGCTGTGTCCGCCCCACACAGCATGTACAGTCCTGATCCCTGCAGAGGAAAACAGACAGCAGAACTGTAGGCTCAGGGATGGTCCATGATGAGGTGCTGCGAAAAACTTCCCCACAAGGAGATCCTGCCTGGGCTGACACAGCGCAGGGGAGTGTGCAGCAGTGCTGAAGAGATAAGGGTGCTTGGATGGAGAACATCTGCAAAACTTCTGCTGTAAAGCCAAGAATGAAAGAGCTGTTCTAGGAGAGGTGCAGCCCTGGGAGCTGTAGAAGGAAAAGGTTTTATTTCCTTCTTTTCCTCTGGCACCACTTTCTGGGTGCAGGGCTCAGCTCCTCGCTGGTCACTGCCCACATTCTGTTGGCTTTGCCTCAGTGGTCTGCAGCCCCCCGAGCCCCTGGTGAAGGGGACAGTGTCTGCGGTTATGCCTTGTGTTCAGACAGGAGCCAGCTCCATAGCGCACAGGGGTGGAGGGACCCCCAACCCCACAACGTTAGAAATTATCAGAAAGCCAAAAATAACGCAAGCAATATCCGCATTGTTTCTTTCTGGGAGTAGCAGGAGCTAAGAAAAACAAACAAGTCTAACTAAGTGCTTTGGCAATTATACAGACAAACAAATCACTTTCCCAAATTGCTTCTTTGGGGAATTACAGCTCCTGGAAATGAAACACAAACAGATTATTAAAAAAGAGCTTCCCGTTGGGAGAGAAACAGTATTTACAAGAGAAGATGTGCCTAGCTGGACCTCTAATTGCTGTTCATTATCTCATATTGATTTAATTAGTTGCTGCACTCAGGTCTAAATTGCCTGCTGTCCTCAGCAGGGATTTAGGAGCTGGGGCGCATCCCTGACCCACCAGGCAGTGGAGAAGCAGGGGTCCCCCCTGTCACAGTGGGGACACAGTGATGGAGCAAGGGTCCCTCTGTCATAGTGGGGACATGGTGATAGAGCAAGGGTCCCCTCTGCCATGGCGAGGACATGGTGGTGGAGTGAGGGTCCTTTCTGCTATGGCAGGGACACAGGGGTTGAGTGGGGGTCTCCTCTGCCATGGCAGCGGGGGGGGTGGTGGTGGGCAGGGACGGTGATGCGCCATCATGGGATGCTCCTTCTGCAGAACCTGTGGTGGCTGTGAAGCACTAATTAACTGAAGTAATTAGAAAGAGCGTCTTCATAACACAGAATTGAAGTATCTTTGTGAGGGCACGGTGAGATACATCACTCAGGCTGGCTGCTAGAGTGGGAGGTGACTGGGGAAGCAGAGGCTCAGCAAGAAGCAGCGCAAGGGGATGCGGGGTCACAGGAGTCTCCTGTCCTCCATGCTGGGACACGTGAGGGATGCCCAGCCCAGCCCTGGGCTTGCATCCCTAGGCCAATGTGCCTCACCTGTGCTGGCTTCCCAAACAAAAACTTGAGGACTATTAATTTCCCTGATTAGTGACCTTTAGGGACTGACTCTTTAGCAGATTTCTGTTTTATAATTGCAGGTGATGAATGGGAGAGCAGGCAGTTGTGCTTAGAAACATCAGTAATCGCTTCTTTAAGGAAATCATGGCCAGGCGGGACAATGAGACGTTACACCCTCGCTGAAAGCTGAGTTCAGGAAACTGTTGCAAAATTCATATTCTCTGAATGGAAGTGGCAGCAGCAGCTATGGCATGAATTAGAGGAGTCACAGCGTAAGCTCTTTCCCACGCAGGCTGTAGCTGGAGCCTTGCCAGCCCGCACGCGCTGCGGCTGTGGTGCTGGGGCTGCTGGCAAATGCTGGCGCAGGCAGCAAAAGCTGCAGGGCAGAGCAAAAGCAAGTAACGCTTGTAGGCATGAGGGTGGGTGCATGTGCACGCACAGCCCTCGCACACATGGGCACCTGCACCTGCTGCAGCCAGGGGTGCCCATTGCCTGTGCACACTGGAAAACGGTTACCGCCTCCCCTCCTGCCCGCTGCTGGCACAGCGCGAGCACGCTTCTACTGTTAGACACCAGGACTGTATTTCCCTCTTGCTTATCAGCTGTGCAGCCCGTTGATCCTGTCTTCCCCAAGGCACTGGAAGAATTATTATCGTCTAAAGCTAAGAAATAGTCCTTCATGCAGGGAGCCACGCAAAGGTGAGCCATTTCTGGCTAATTCTCACAGCATGTGTGCATGGGCGCGCACACACGCACACCCCCACACCCCCAAGCAATACTGCATTACCCTGGACATCATTCCTGCTTGTTTTATTCATACAGCAAGAGTCAGGGACTCACAGAAATGTGGGAGTTGAAGCAAGGGACCAAAGGGCAGAGGAGGGAGGATGCCAGCTCAGTGGACTGATGCTGCCCGGCATACCATGAGCCATCCCCTCACTGCTCCAGCATCCCCACTGCACACACTGCACGGTGGGATCGAAAGGAGAGCTGGATCAGAGGAAACTGGAGGTACAGCTACTATTAAAAATGATCCTTTGTGCATTAAATCAGTATTCCATGGGCTGCTCGAGATTCAATACATCAAAGGTTGAAGGATCATACAACCTTATTAGCTACAAACTTTAATTTCCCTTCGGGGCTGGTGTGTTACAATGCAACTACAGCACCAATTACAACTTTTCCTTCACTGACAACTTGTTTAGATCAATAATGTCCTCAGCATCTTGAATCTAGATGGGCTCTATCAGCCAAACAACCAGAACAGTCACACCCCACGATTCCCCTTTGTGTAGCCTGTCACAAAAGCCGGGTCCCTCCCTGCCTGTTCTGCCCACGCAGGCAGGCTGGTTTCTTATGCCATGATAGATGCAGTCACCTGCAGCATTTTGCAAAGTCTGACCATCTTCCCCTCATCCTAACCAAGCTGGAGCTCCCCAGGCTTCCTGGTTTCTCTCCATGAGGATCCATCCCTTACCGGTGCTGAGACCTTCCCACTGTCCCTCCAGAGCTGGGGATGGAGACCAGTGCTCCACACCACATCTGCAATGCCATACCTGAGGACCGTGTCTTATCGTCGTTGCTGCTGGCACAGCTAGGGGCAGTGCTGCAGACCTGGCAGGGCACATGGCTTGGTGCCAGGTGCCGTACAGCCCCTGGCCAGGGAGCTGCCTGTCCTCCACCACGGCACAGCTCCCGAGTTTCGGTTCCACCTCTCTCACACACAAAATACTGCCACGTCATCCTCAGAGGAAAGAGGGGAATTTGAAGCCCTTCTCCCGTATTTTGACAGAGCTGTGACACCCCCTCTGAGAGTCTCACAAGGGCAGGGAGCAGAGATTTAGTTCTGATCATCATCTGCGAAACAAACCTCTGCGCAGCACCGAGGAGCATCGCTGACAGCTGCAGCAGCGGCAGCCCCATCACTGGGGTGCCGACCCCCTTCCCATGTGCTGGGGCTCAGCAGGGACCACAGCTGTGAGCCTGGATGCACGATGCCGAAGGCTGTCAGCATGGGACCATGTTTCCTTGTATTTAGAATATTACCTGAGCTGCTATTTTCCCTGTCGTGGCACGGAGCCAGGGAGCACGGAGGAGTAGTAATAAATCAACCCACTGAACTAGAGCTGACTTGGGAATTGAAAAGGAGAAAAATCCAGCAGGAGTGAGTGTGGTCTCCATCCTTGAGACAGATGGCCTGGTGGAGTCATAAAAAAAAGTGGTATAGAACTTGTGGGCGGAACGGGGATGCAGCAGTTATGGTCCTTCAATGAGTAAGAGCAGAGCAGCTTCCAGCTATCACCTATCACCTGCTAACCCCTAAGAAGGTTGGACACCTCTTTCTGAGGTGCGAGGATGGTGACTTAAGGCAGGCACTTAGGATTCTTTCATGCAGCAGATGGACTGGACCTATTGGAAACGCCTGAGGTTTTTGCTGGCGTGCTTCTGGGTCCCATGTGCCAGCAAGGGTGAGGGGGGAAAGGATGGCTCTGGGCACTGGGAGCTCCAGGTGAGAGCTGAAAAGCGGCAAGCTTGCACTTAAAATTCATAAAACAGCAGAGAGTGAAACATTTTGCAGAATATTAGGGGCCAGTAAGATGGCCTTGAAAGAACAATTGTGTGATGTGTTGACTCCGAGTCCACTGCTTCGGTACAGGCTATTCCTTCCAGCGGATGTCCTAGAATGAAGGTTAGGGAAACCTCATCAAAACACAGAAGTTAAACATCTCGTGTGCAAACACGTTACAGACCTCTCTTCACTAAAGCCACCAGCCTTGTTTGGGAAGAAATGGAATTTAATCTTAAAAAAGTCAGCTGAGCTGAAAGTCGCAGGCCCATAAGTTTGCAGAGGAGTGCAGACGAGTGTGCACACGTAAATAGAATCATAGAATTATTTAGGTCGGAAAAGACCTTTAAGATATATACACATATACGGACAAGCATAATAAATAATGAGTTACACAGCTAGCTTTTTCACAGGAAAAATGATGTCTGCAGGTTCAGAGAATAACTAAGTCTTTTAGCAAATGCAATAGTTTTCCCTAAAGCAGGGCAGATGAAAGGCTGCAGGAAGAGGATTTTTAAGGGCAGCAGCCCATCACTTGCAAGCTGCGCAGACGGAGTATTCCAGTTTATGAACTCCTCAAAGGCAGCATCGTGCAGAGGCTACCGCCGGGCTTTGGGAGGCTTCTCATACCCCAGGTTAGAGCCTGGCTACATGAGGGAGAGACGCGGCACTACTGGAAGTGGAGATCTGAGCAGCAGAGACTTTAAATGACTTGACTAAGGTCACAGGGAGACTGCGCACAGCCGGAGGATCGAGGCTTCCCACACCACACGCCACTGCCTCGAGCATCAAGCCAGCAGCCCTCACCCCCCCCTGCCTCCACTGCTCCTGCTGCACAGCACCGGCTGCTGCGCCCGTGCCTGGGCTCTGCAGAGCTGCAACCACCGTGCGCCAGACACTGGCTTCGTGACAGGTCCACCCCGGGCAAACACCAGCCCTGTGGTGTGAACGTTGATGCTCACTGATGGAAATCGCCACCGCAAAGGTCAGCTTCACCGCCAGAAAGTGTTTGCTGTTCAATAACAAGCTGGACTTGATGCAGGCATGTTCAGTGAAACATGCTGCACAGCTTGCCAGAACTTTCCTTGAGTTATGGTGTGGTGATAACACTCTAACTTGCTCATATTTAACACATATTTCAGCTGGCCCTGGAAGCGTTACTTTCAAAATCAGTGTCGCTGTATGAGGAACAGAATCCAACCCTGTGAGGCTGGGGCACACACTGTACGTGCACTGTGAGCATGCTGATTATCTTGCTGCTCAGCTCAAGCACGGTTTGCTTGATCAGGTAGCAGGAAAACTAAGAGAAATTGAATTCAGTAGCAAACTCACAGCTACAAAGAACAAAACTTAGGGCATCCCTCCATGGGCTGGTGAGCTGAGACCTGCTGCAAGGGACACTGCTGTGGGTGCTGACGCTGAGCTCCCACACCAGTCCTGCCTTCACCATCACCAGGTGAAGAGCTGCCATATGAGCGCAGTGGCAGGGTAAGACCACAGGGAATGGCTTTTGTTTCCAGCTCCAGAATCCAAACATTGCATGTGTGTCTGGTTCTGCTTTGGCAGAGTGTGGAGCTGCTTTGCAATAAGACTGTTGGCAAATCATTTCTAGGGCTCTTACTCAGCAAGGCACTTAAGCACATGATTAATTTGGTAGTCAATAGGAGTTCTCACAGGTTGAAACTTTAGGGATACGTGAGACCTTGCAGAATCAAAGCTGTAGTAATGATTTACTAACAATTCTTTTTGGCCTTGTTGATGTGGGATCTAAAAGACTGGATGTGTTTTTCATAAAACTGGAGTTTAAAAGGTTCTCTTTATCGACTTGCTAGTTTCTGGCAAAGTTCTTGCTTGCAATTATATTCCCTAAGGGTGTTCTTTGTAAGCAATGGCTGCACGAGGCACAGGGCTGAAAGGAGTATGGCTTTGGGAGCTTTGAGTGTCTGCTAGGAAATTTCAGGCAATTGTAGCTGCTCTAGTGATGGTTCCTCTCTCAAAGTGTCAAGAGTGCTTTGCTGGATGTAAAGTGTTTGTCAGAGAATATCTGGTGTTTTCCTAGCTACAGGAATTGTTTGCCAGCAGATTCAGAAACAGAGACAGAGAAGCCAAGTAAGTGTCAAAGTGTAACCTGTGGGGAATTTGAACTTTTCCAACGTGGACTTTAAGCCTCAGAACCGCTATGAATCATGCTGGTGGCAGCTGGGTGGATGAACAGGATGCTGAGGATTTGGTATGGAACACACAGTCAAAGCCAGAGTTTGTTCTGTGCTTTGGAAACGTATTTGGGATAGGACAAACACTGCTCTGATATATAGTGCAGGATCTGGCAAAGATGGCGTGAGGTTCCCTCAAGACAGGGTGGCAGAGGAAGACAAATGTGGGCTGCTTAGAGCCTTAGAGAAAAAGCACCACCAAGCACCTGGACCTTGGCCAGGTATCTGCTTGCGATGGAAGCCCAAGGCTGGCATCCAACATCTTTTATGTTTCCAGGCGGCTTGGTGCGTGTTTGCAGAGCCATTGCCTGGACACTGAGAAAGCTCATCAGCCTGACCTGTCAAGACTGTGCTTGGGCTGAAAAATGCACTCATCTATGCACTCCAGTGCTTTGATAATACTGACCTGTTACATGCTGATCCAATTACAATTCCTACATAAGCATGGCGTCCATGCATCGCACCACGCACCCTTTTTATCACATACCTCTGCTTAACTACAAAGCAGTGATGTGCATGGTGTGCAACTGCCGGGCTTTGGGAACCTGAGGAGAGTTCACTCCAGTTACACGCCACATCTGGAGAGGCAGGGACCTTTGTGGCATTATCCCAGGGCACCCAGGGGACATGCAGCCACTGGGCAGGTGCCTGCTGCCAGCGGTGAAATTCTGAAGTTATCAACTTTGTAAAAGTTAAAGAAATTAAGTTTTACTACAGAGAATGACTCGAGTTTATAACATCTCTAAAAATCTGTTAGGTGTTTGTGAGTGGTCTGCCAATCCTGCCTCCACCTGGACCTGTAAATCTAATAAAAGGCTGTTGCTTCCAACTGGGTCACTGTGGCGTAATTACTAAAGTCCTCAGGTGCCAGTTCTCATGAATAAACAATTGTTTTGTGGATAAAACAAATCAACATATTAAACATCCTTTATAGCTTAAAAAGTTCCAACCGTTATGCAAATAGACCTGTTAAATGAAGAATATTCCTAGGTAAAATAATTATGCAGAACAGTTTCCCCTCTGCATAAGGTGCCAAAAATTATCTCAGTGATGCCAATTATCTGCTTGTTAGCACTGACATTATCATAGTCATTACACAGAACTGGTGCAGTTTATGTAAGATCTACACTGTGTTCTATTGTCATTTTTTTTCTCTATTTACAACTCTGTATAATAAATGTCATTTTTCAAATGTTAAGGTATTTGGTATTTAATCTATCATTAAGGCTCTGAATATGTCTAGCCCCTAATAGTAAGACTGGTTTTAACACCCTGCAGTACTTAAAAAAAAAAAGGGGCGTGGGGGGGGAGGGGCGGGGAGAAAAAATTTCTAATCACTTTAGGTGGGGAAGATGTGAGGAGCAAAACAGTTTAGCTGCTGTAGTGACGAGAAGAGGAGGGTTTCACCGCTGGTCTGCCTTTGCTGGGGTCAGTGCAGTGCCAGCGCTTGGGTCCTCCACAGCTGATGTTGGGATGGCCGGGGGGATGCTGGGGCAGCCCCAGCCCATCGTTTCCCTCCAGCAGCTTTCTCAGCTTGTGCCCCTGAGCAGCCCTTGCCCCTGCCACCACTATCACTCCTGCTCTCTCCTGCCCTTGGGAGTCCTCTGAAATCACCATCACTGTGAGTGGAGGAAAGGGGAAATCTTGGGCTGTCCAGAGCTAATTGTGATGAACAGAGCTACACCTGCCCCACCAGCGGGTGGGGGGCAGCCCTGGGGGAGCGGGCTGGAGGAAGCCACATTTGGATCCTTCAGTGCAGGGTGGGAGGAAGGCAGCAGCCCTGGACAGGCATCACTCCGGTGTTGCTGGGACTGCTTCCTTCCCACGCGCCTGCCAGGGTGACTGAGCCACCTTCCACCTTTACGGGTGAATTCCAGGGGCTGTGCCAGCTGCCACGGCGCCCAGCCCGGGGAGCCCCTGTAGTGGTTTGCTGGCTGGGTTCATGGCTGGAACACGCTGACAAAACAAATAACGGCATGATGAATTTGGCTCTTGGCGTGGCCATCTGGAAGCTTCCAAGTGTATTTATGTATGCCTTTACGTACGGAAGAAATGCCTCCAATAACAAAGTTATTAATCTTGAATAACTCTCTTTGGGCCACTCTTTGCTGTCATTTTCTTGTCAGGATCTTTCTTACCCGTAATTCCTCCTTGCTGAGAGATGTCTTTGTTTAATCTCTCTATAATTATTGGAGTATCACACTTAGCTTCAAAATGGTATGGTGTACAATATGGTATATGCTTTACTGTAGGATGCTCCTGAGTGGGAACTTCACTTGGAGCGAGGTGAGGGGACCCTGTGGTCCCTGCCATGGGAAGCAGAGAGCCCGGGGAAGTGCTGGCACCCGCCGCTTCAGTATGGCATAAAGCAGAGGAGAAGTCTCTTTCCACATTAAGAAAATTATTTGAGTTTCCTGAGCTGTTCACCCAGACCTGCTCATCACTTGTGACATGAGGGAAATCTGATTTTTTTCCCTTAAAAATAACCCAGCAGGTGCTCTTTGATTTTTGCAGATTTCTAAATGGCAAAACTAAAGACAGGTTAAATTATCTTAAAAGTTTAACGGTCATGTTATTTATATTAATTGTCACTATTTATGTTCATGTTAGTTATGTTGTTGAAAAAAATACCAGCCTGGCAGCAAGATGTTGAAGCCACATCCCAAGCCAAGCTGCTGTGGTCCAGTTCCACACCGGAGCTCCCTGGGAAGGGGCAGGGCGTCAGGAAAGGGGGGACCTTTCTGTTGTGATTGGAGCAGGAGGGTCCTGCCAGGCTGGGGTCCAGCCTTGACAGCCAGCCCAGAGAGCACTGCAGGACCACAAAGGAGGTGGGAAATGCGTCTCCTTGTGCCACTAAGGTGTGTCCCTGAGTTTTATAGAGAAATAAATTAACCCATCTACTTGATTCCATAAGGGCTGTTGAAATGTGCTAAAAAACATCTCTTAATTATTCTGAAACTAGTGATAACTGGCTCTGCAACAGGGTATGAACCATCATATAATTATGTATTATAGCCACAGTATTTCTATGAATCATTAATTAATTATCCTTGGCTATCCAGCATGAAAAATTGATGGCTAGAGAAAACAAATGGAAAAGGAGAAACTGAACACATTCATAAACAGGCAAGAGAAAAAAGAGTCCAAACAGTCAAAGAAGAGGCAGGGGCATGGAGAGCTGGGAGGGAGAGGAGGCTGAGGAGAAAGCGGCAGCTGAGCAGCCAGGGAGAGTTGAGGGGAGAGAAGAGATGCCTGGAAAACACACAGAAAAGAGAGCAATGCCCAGGAAACGTGGTGCCGAGTAGAGTGAGCGATGCACACCCTTTGCTGGGAGCATGGGGCTGGCATGCCCAAGGGTGCCAAGCAGCAGAGCTGCACCAGAGCCAGCAGTGCCATGGCCACTAGTACAAATGGAGGCATTCCCACAGCAGCATTGTTAACCCTGCAGCAATTAAAATACCTGTTAAAAAAAAAAAAAAAAAAAGTAATTACACTCTAATTACTTTGACACAAGACATTAAGCACACTGTTATTAAAGGGAGATAAACAGTAACTTCAAAGCAATATTGCTCTGGAAAGATATTTACATGAGACCAGAAAACGGAGTCCTGCCTGGAAGGGCTTCATAATTTGCTTCTGTTTTGCTCCCAGCCACATGTAGCAAAACCGGGCTGGTGGCAGCACGGCCACCCGTGGGAATCAGCTTCTGCAGCAAAGCCTGGCCGGTCCTCGGATGCTGCACGGCCACTGCCGGCTGCTCGCTGGCTTGCTGCTCTGCCCTTGGACCTGTACCTGCCAGTCCATCCCTATGCAGCTCCATCCCATTCCTCTCGGGATGTGCAGGGTCCGGTGGGCTCCCACCCTGCGGGCTGTGGAGTGGCTGGACCAAACAAGATGGGCTCACACCAGTGCCTGCAGCATCCCCCATGCCCCCTGTCACCATGGCAATGGTGCTCTCATCCATCTCTCTCCAGCACCCATTCTTCCAGCTCCAGATCCCTTCGCTGCCCATCGCCTCCCTACCTGCTGCATGAGAGGGCAGCCCAGGGTGAGCATCCTTTGCCTTCGCAGGGGAAGTGGAGGGGCAGGATTTACGGAGTGTGTTGTGACAAACAGGAACAGGAAAATCAAGAAAAAGGAGAAAAAAGGGGCCGATAGCTGTTGTGACTGGGAGCATGTACTCAACAGACTATTCTGTACAGGGGAAACACAAATAAAACTAAAGGTAACGAGGGCACTTGGGCATCACTGAGGTGGAAGGCTGCAGGGAGTAATGGGCAGAACAGAAATGTTTGGGTCTGGATCAGTCTGGAGACATAAGAAGGTCTGGGCATCACTCACTGATCCGTGGTGAGAACCAGCTATGGACAGAAACCTCTGGAAGGCCAAAGAAATAAAGATCTTGGGAAGGACAAGAGTTACCACAGGGAAGGCTGGAGACCAAACAGCATTTCTGATTGCAGGGACAGGCAGGAGCCTCATCCCACCAAACAGTGACCGCTGACTGTTAAGGCTGGTTTGGGTTCTAGTTTCAGCCATGAAAATATTCCAGAAATTGTGCTGGTCCTGGTGCAGGCAGGGCTGGGAAGAGCTGCAGGCAGGCGGCAAAGCTGGCTCCTTCCCAGGAGGGCTGGGCACTGCAAAACACTGCAGGAGCTGCACCAGCGAGTGGCCATCCCCGGCAGGAATTAATAGCGGGGGCAATAGCACTCAGCTAGCAGGTAACGAGTGAGCTGCGCGGAATAATGGTGAAAAATGTGATGTAGTCAACTACAGGCTGGTAAGCCCGACCTCAAAAACGAGCCTCTCTGTCAAACAGCAGCCGTGACTGTCCCTGCCCTTGCTGGGCACCGGCAGCTCATGGCGAGGGGATGCCTGGGTTCAGACACACACAGCAGGGCTACAGATAAATGGAAAGAGTGGCTAAGCCAAAATAAATCCCCCATAATCTGCTGCTCACAGATGCTACAGACCCACTGGGGGATCCCCTCCAGCCCCTGCCTGGAAATGGCCCACGTGGCTGTTGGGAACAGCGCAGCACTGGTGCTGTACCCACAGGCATGCTATCCTGCGGGTGGGGGAGCCTCCTCCTTCACCCAAAAGGGCTAGAAGGGTGCAGCTTGTTCCTGAAATTGCAATGATGGCAGGTATTTACTGATTAAAACAGCAGAGAGAAGGAATCAAGTCCGTTATACAGCCCTGTGACTTTCCCAGGGTCAGTGGGAAAGGCTGGGTGGCAGCCCCTCGGTGAGGGGACCCACCTTGGGGTGGGAGGGAGATGCTGGCACTCCTGGCCCAGAGGCAGTGGCCTCCCAGGGTGCTCCAACTCTCATTTGGAGGCATCTTTGCCCTGACACCAAGCAAAAATGTATTTATACCATGTCAGGCTGGGACGGAACTCAGGCAAGGGCTTTGCTTTGGGATCTTGCTGGAGAAGCAGCTGGTTTCACTCTCTAGACAGTTCAGTATGTCATGATGGATCTTGCCTCTAAGTGATGCACTCGTTCTTCCATCTTGCGAACACGACGTGGGTGATGATGATGCCCCTGTGTTCATCTCCCCGACTGTCAGACGGAGGAGGGATGACAGTGGCTTACCTCCCCGCTGGCGCTGCGAGGCTCTGGGAAGCGGCAGCCCACACCTGGGCTCGGGGCTTGGTGCTGAGCCCCAGCCCCCAGCAGCCCGTCAGCCTGCTTCCCCCGAGTCCTCACAAGGCTCTTGTTTTTATTACCTTTTCTTTGGTCTTTGAGAAAGGAATAACATGTACCTTCAGAAGTGTCCCCTTATAAAGTAGGGAGTGCTCAGAAATATAAAAACCTATGAAGTCTAAAAGCCTTGAGATTATTCTGCCATTAAAGCTTTGATACAAAGAAAAGTCTGATGGAAATGTCAAAATATTTGATATTTTACAGCAAAAAGAAAACAGCTCCACTAATGGAAACTCTGCTTCCTTGTGCCTCGGCACCACTTGTTTGATCATTGAAGGGCAAGAAAATAAATGTTTCCTTGTAACTATGGACTTCAAATTCCGATGTAAAATCCAAGCAAATATACCCTGACCTGGCAAGTGGAGAGGATGAAGGGGGAGGTGGATTTTAACCCCTTGTTGGCCACACCAAAGGAGCCAAGACCATGGTCCCAACACCCCTAACACTGTCTGTGGCCCAGCATCACTGCCGGATGGGCACCAGGATGGTGGTCCTAGATGGTGGCGGTGACCTCAGCCAGTGCCAGGGTGCACAATTTAAAATACTGAATGCAACCATCAAAGGATACGGCTAAAGCAAACAGTGCTGGAGCAGAGCGGGCTGCAGTTGGAAGCGGTGTGGTCCATCAACCAGCCAGACAGACAGACAGGCTGGGTGACCGGCTGGCAGAGCACAGCCCCTCGTCTCCTCCTGATCGCCAGGAAGGGCTGAGCGGGCAGCACGGCCCCAGCGGGAGCCTGCCTGCCTTTTTATGAAACAGTATTTTATTAAATAAACAAACTGGAGCAATTCCAACAGATTTACGAACACTTCCTCTCCTCTCACTCCTGCGACCCATTGCAGATTTATGGTTCTGCATTAACCTCATGAGCACTCATAAAGTTTACTAAGATAATGTTGGCAGGAGGGAGAAGGGATTTTTATGGGTAAGTAATAATTACAAAATGCACAAGTACTCCAGGAATCTGTTTATTAGTTGTGAGTGCTTGGTCAACAGTTACACCGTATGCCTCATCCTTGCTTTATGGAACACTTGCCTACATGTCTCCTTCTGAGATCAATTGCTCTTCCCTATTTTCCCTTTTTTTCTTTCCCTCTAAAAAAGATTCTGTGCCTTTTCCAGCAGAATACAGCGTGTTTTCAGCAGTAAATAATGCAACACGTCCACCTCCTCCTGATGCTGTGCAGGGCACCAGGATGAAGGTGCATGCAGGGAGAGCTCTGGGTGCTCTCCCCATGGCACGGGTTGGGGTTTGGGTGTTCCTAGGGTGACTGCACACCCGCTCTGGGTGTTTCTCACTGTTGGGCCCTGCAAGGTGTGCAGACACCCACTCTGCCAAGGGGAGCTGGCTCTGCCTCATGACTGGAGACCCGAGCTGCTGCAAGAAAGTGAGCCCTGAATTGTGACTGTGGCTGGTGCTGCAGCAATGATGAGATGGTGCTGCTCTCCTTGGGTGCCCTGCTCAGCGAGGGCAGGTCCTATGCATGGGCAGCGCCTGGCAATCATGAGCAGCACTGCCTGAGGGTGCTGCCAGTGCATCTCCCCCATCCTGGGGCATCCCCAAGTATGTCACAGGGTAGGGGGTCCCAGGAAGCCCTCTCTCCCCTTGCACTGGCTGGGCAGGCTCCATGCAGGAAGGGATATCTCAGCCATGCAAGAGCCACTTTTGCCATGAGCCATTGTCAGTTAGGTGACAGGACTTTCAAGGCCCCCCTTCCTGAGCAGAGCAGGTCGCCGGCATATCCCAAATCCCCCTTCACTGTGACTTCCTATGATTTGAAACTCAAACAAGGCAGCATGAATAATGTAATACGCTCCTTCTTCTCTTCTTGCCTTCAAATCCTCAGAGGATGAGTGAAGCTTCTTGTCTGCCTCATTAGTGGCTGTTCAGCCATTTGATTTCTGTAACAATGAGTGTGCTCACCAGAATTTTCATACCTATTTGCGTCATGAAGTCAACACTGAATTTTTTGAATTCACATAAAAATTTAATGGCGTAATCTGCATATGTCTATATTGCAGTGTAGGCTCCTCTCTCCTCTCCTCCCTACAAAACAATAAGGACTGGGAGGTACTGCTACACCCAGTGCAGCCATCAAAGAGCCCAGCAATAAGCAGTACAGTGCAGGGTCCTTCAGGCAGCAGGGCTGGAGCCAGCGCAAGGGCAGCGGGTACCACAGGGACAGGACTGGTCATGGTGGGATGAGGATGCGGCACACCATGGACCAAGGAGCACAGGGGTTTGGCCATGGTTATGGTGTATTTGGCGGCTGGAGTGCATGCTAAATACTGCATTAGCAGCTGGGGTGTGCTCACCCTGGCTGTGATTTCCCACCCAGGGTCTCTGCTTGGAGAACATGCACCTTGTCTCAGGCTTCAGCTTCTGCCTGTGTAAAAGACTGAGACGTCCCCCATCTCCCTGCAAATAAAAGCAATTAAATTAACAGCTGTAAGTTTGAAATACGTGTAATATATTTGTAATGACCAGCAAGGCTGGATCTGCTGTCTTTCTGCGGCAGGCACCCCAACACACTCACTTGTGCCCTGGGTGTTGCAGTGTCTTCACATGCACCCTGTCTGCATCACAGCTTCCATGGGTGCCCTTGGTGCAACGTTTATGAGGTGGCTTCTGTTTCTAACCTCACCCTGCCTGTCTGTGAGCCTCCTCTGTCTGGGCACCCTCCCCAGCGCCCAGCACAGCCCCGCTCTGCTGCCCTTCCAGGTGCTGCCAGGCAGCACTGAAGCACCCAACAAACTTCTTGTTCAGGGCTGAGTTCAGAAGTTCTGGTTCCAGGGAGCATTATCCCTCAACTGGACTGAACACAGCCCACACAGAAAATAATTCCTGGTGTTAAGGGACAAGAAGGTGAGAACTGAATGGGAAGCCCTAAATCAGGGCAGAACTGATTGAAGACTGGACAAGTAATGACAAATATTATAAAGAAAAAAGGTAGAACAAGCTTCTAGTGATGACTCATAACAAGATTTTGTCAGAGTAAAACCTTTTATCTATTGGAAACATTGTAAAAAAAAATAATCAAAATTATACAGGCATACAATATTAAACTCTGAAACTTGGCAGAAGTTTGCAGTTTCTGCCCAGGAATGTCGAAACACTTTGCACTGATCACAGTGAATCCCTTTAGTAAAGTCACAGCACTACAAGACACATACAGTAGTGTAAAAATTAAATGATAACACCGATATAATGCAACACAATGTTTTGGTAATATGGTGATTTTGCATGAGCCATTTTCAAGTTTTCCTAAATAGAATGTCACATTGTTACAAAATATTCCAGTTGCGATAAAGATGAGTTTCCCCTGGCCATCTCCCTGGCAGGTGCCTGCCTGTTGATGCCCAGTCAATGGAGCCCTGAGCCAGTCCTGCACCCTTCCCGGGGTGCTCAGTGCGGTGGAGCACCCACCTGCACTCACAGGATGGACCTGCTGCTTTTCCAGGGTCGCTCAGAAAATTTAATTAGAATTAATTAAAGGTGAGAAGTTACAGTGGATTAGCTAAACCTCATTAAATGCTGTCCTGCAGTGAAAGGTTTTTTTTAGAATTAAAGTGTGCGTAAGATAAACTAAACCAAAGTAACAGGATTTCAGCTTTGAATTAATGTCCACAGGTGAGGTTAATGCGAGTTAACCAAGCCAATTCGGATTGTTGTTCTGAGCACCCACATCTTGGCAAAACCTAGGAGCCAAGCTTTGCAGGTTAATCAAACAGACTTTAATTTACACAACCGCCATAAAAACACATCAGACAAGGTACAAGTGATTATTCTCAGGAACACAAAACACTTTCAGGCCAAATCTCATTCTTTTTGGCACTGTCCTCAATACAAAGTTCCCACAGCGGTTGCAGCTTTGTGCGGCAGCCACTGCTCGGATGTCTGCAGAGCAATTTGCCTAAAACAATCTCTGAGGCTTCTGAGAGCATCCTGGGTTCATTGCACCAGGTGTAGAACAGAGATCAGCACTGCCTGATGTCGGAGCTAAAGGATTATCTGTGGCTGATGGATGGCGAGAGACTGATAACAAACCTGCAATTCAATCAGTGCCTTCCGATGGTATCGCAGGGCGAGGAGCAGAGGCAGAGCAGCTTGTGGGGTCAGAACAATGCACTGGTGCAGCTTTCACAATCACTCACGCATCTTTGTCTTCTTATCTATTATTTTATTTTTATTTTACTTTATGTTATTTTATTTTTGTTTGGGATTATTCTATTTTATTTTATTTTATTTTATTTTATTTTATTTTATTTTATTTTATTTTATTTTATTTTATTTTATTTTATTTTATTCTACTTTAACAGACATAAATTGGCCACAGGTTTGACTTCTGTTGTTTACAGTTGGCTGTGAAAGATGAGGAAGGATCTTTTTAATGAAACAAGTGGGGACTCCTCGTTCCGCTCACTCCAGTTGGCTTTTCCAATAGCCAAGCAGTGAGCTGAGATCTCCCACCACATCTAGTTTTCATCCTTCAGTGTAACTGACTCATTCACCTCTGCCCACAGGCACCATCAGCGCTCAGTGCTGCTGCCCACATGCCTGTCACGCGCCCGGCGAGGCCTCTGCACTGCCTGCACTGCCCTGTGCCAGGGAACGCTGTCATTCCCACGTGGCAAGAGCACAGCAGAAAATTAAATATTTGGTTACTTTTGAGGCAGGTCCCCAACCCTGAGCCCAAGATCCAGCTCTGCTCCAGGATAAATCCACCCAGCTCCACTGTTTTCCAGGGTAAGTGCCGTGCTGCCAGCTCTGCCCTTACCCTTCAATTTCTCCCAGTGCTGCCTGTGCCTGTGGTATGATTTAGGCTTGTACAGGCAGACTGGAACCAGTGTTAGGATGGGCAGATGTTCTGCTGCCACTGCCAAAACCAGGGCAGCTAAAGATGTGGTGGGCTCCATCACTCGCCATCCCGCTTAGCACCGACAGGCACACAGCAGTGCTTTTGGAAAGGGTTTTACGGAGATGTTCACAGAATCATTGTTGCAAATGGAGAATTTCACTTGCAGCAAAGTCACTCAGACATTAATACTTAAAAAAAAAAAAAAAAAAAAAGAAAGAAAAAAGGCTACATATATGTGACTAATTGAGGACATCTTGTATCAGCCCAGCAGATTAAAAGATGCTCAGGGATAACTCTCAGAAAAACCCTGTTCTTCAAAACAGTCTGTAGGCTCACAGCTTCATGGGCTGAGATGAGAGTTATAAAAAGGGGCACAGATAGGAGCGGCCACGGCTGGGAAGAGGCAGGGACCCAGCAAGTGCTCAGCCATGGCTCCAGTTCCTTTGGGAGCATGCCAACGAGGACATGGGCTTAGTCCCTTTGCAGAGGGTAGAAAGGTGCCAGCAGACACTGGTGCTGCGTAGCAAAGTGCCATGTGGTGTCCCTGGGTGCTGCCATCCCTGCTCCCCACCCCAGGCAGAGCTGGACCCAGCGGGTTTCCCACACTGTCTGCACAATGCCAGGGAACATAAACCCAGCATTCCCTCAGCCAGCCTGGCTACAGTTATATTCTGTCTGTAAATGGGATAACTTAAAAAAACATATAAATAAAGATTTAATTTTAAAGAATAAAGATCCTTTTGGGTCTGGCACAATTGTATTATCGGTACCATTATATTTCCACAGCAAAATGATTTTTACGTTATATCAGAGTGTGAGTTTGTCATCTCGGGTCACTGGGGATCATTCCTGTTTTCTGTATGGTTTACCAACTCATATTTTCCATTTATGACATATAAAGCTTTGGATATCACCAGAGAAAATACTGTAGTAAAACCCTAATAAATTACTACAGGCATAAGCAAACTCTAGTAATTTATGGAGGGTTTTGACTTTAATAATGTTTTGTCTTAGATTTGGCCCTAATTATAAATCATTTGTAAGGACAGTTTAAAATATAAGCAAATCTTACATGGCATTCTTATTATCTACTTAATATCTCAGATCAAAAGATTTACTGTATTGCATTCTGGGAATTAAGCAAACTAGGAAACTAAGTAAGAAAGAAACACAGTAAAATTATAGTTTTGTCATAAAACTTTGATTGATCAATGATTATTGTAAAACTATGGTAACTATGCAGTTGCCAACATAAATCTGTAACAGAACAGGATTTATTATAGAAAATACTATATTTTCCACAATTTTGACTATAGTGTTAATATGGGTCTGGCAGATTTACTGTGGTTTTAGCTTAATTAACTCTATTTGACTGTATATACCCTTATAATACATGTATCCCAAGGTGCATCTGTTACAGATCTAGTTTTTCCCTTCAATTGTAGTTTAAGAAATATTTAAACCTTGTCATAATTATCAGGCTCGGTCGGCCTTCAAAATCATGGGGCACATCATTATATTTAGTCTAAGTGATAAAGCAGCTATACAATTTGCATCTGTTTGATATGCAGATATGCAGCTTTCCAGGGGAACTTATTTCTCCTTGGAGTTTGCCGTAAGTGTCCCGGCTCCTGCCGTGCCTGCACCTGCAGACGCCCCTTCTGGGGTGCTCCGTTTACCACGGAGATGCTGCAGGTGCTCACCAGACCCCTAGATAAGCGGTGGGATTCAGGCACCGGAGAAGACCAGGCACACCACAAGCATGAGCTTTCCTACTTCGTGCACTGGGAGCATTCTCACCACCGCAGCTGTGGGTCCTCTGTGGCTCAAGGCAGCAGCTCAGCTGCCTCTGAGCTCTGCACCGGCTCAGGACCATGTGCTCGGGCTGGCGAAGGTTGGTATGTTGGAAAAGCAAAGCGAGGTCTGTTTGGGGAGTTCCCACGGAGCTCTGCTCCCTTGCTATGCCATAGGTTGGGGCATTTCCATCCCTCACACCCGTTTGTAGAAGCTCTGGCTGCGACCATCTCACAGAGCTTCACTGAAAGGGAAAAACTGCCAAACAGGCATCAAGTTTCTGAGAACACATTTCTAAGATTAATCACCATGCTCTTCTCTAACTGCTGAAGCCCGTTAGGTGCAATCTGCACACCGCCGGTCTCGGCACCCACCACCTGCCCGAGCAGAGCTCAGCCCCATCCCTGAGCGACTGCGGGGAACAGAGCTAAGCTGAGATCTGTCCAGGGAGCCAAAGGTGCCAAAAACTGGGACAAACCCCACTTATCCATGAATTGTTCACACATGCCAGGTGGGGATGCCTGTGTCCCATCAGTGGCGTGGGGTGAAGAAGGCTCCTGAACACAAACCATTCCTCATGGCAGAGGGTGTCATGTGGGACTGGGTTTGCAAAGACCACACAGGACCCCAGACAAGGGTCTTGTAAAGCGTTTCCCTTAGCGATGGTGAAACCTCCCTTTTTCTTTTGTTTTCTTTTTCTGTGAAAAAGTCCCCCTCCCCAGCCAGCCTGCATCAGCACTGGAGCTCAACAGCAGCAGCAGCCCCACACCCAGCTTGCGCTGAGAAATCGGGTTTTGTTCCATCCCAGACTGCCTCTCCTGGTGTCGGTGCCTATTTTGCCTAACCATGAAATTACTAGACTGCCCTTAAATACACTCCTGCAAATGAGGACACCGGAAAAAATGCAATAATTGTGACAGTAACTCACTAGGCCAAGCCTGACATGTCTCTAATTGCCTGCTAAAATTGTCTCTGTCTCCTAAAGTGCAAATTATCACCCGAAATGACAAGAATAATGAATGAGTAACTCTGATGTAATGCAACAATTAGCCCTTAAAGACACTGTCTAATATGCTAATTCTGAACACCCACTCCTTGTTATTAAGTGGCTGATAATTATTTAATTATCTATCTGCCAGGATGATTTACTTCGTTTATTTAGCTGCAGATGCAGGGCAATAGCACTCAGGTTTGGGGTCAGGAGGAGGCATCCCAATCACTGGCCAGAGCTCCTGCCTTCGCACGTCGTGTCCAACTGCCTGGCTGTCTTCTCTAATCAGCAGTGTCAACGACAGCAACAGCAAACACAGGCTGTACCTGTGTGCAGAGAGTCCCTGCTGCTTACAGGTCAGGGAGATGTCAGGCGAGATCTTCAGTGAGAAATTGCTATTTCTGCTTTTATTCTGTGCTGTCAGAGCCGTCCTGTTGCAGCGCACAGTGATGGGTGAACCTCCAGCTTCTGCTTTGGCTCCGCTCGCCCAGTGGATTGTTTTCTGGCAATTTTGCAATGATGTTTTTGAAGGTCAGAAAGTATCTTTGCACTGGAAGTGTCTGCCATCCTTAAATAGCCCTTGCTGCTGCATATTGAGGCAAGATAAGGCAAAGAGACCACCAGGCATCTTCCTGCATCACTCCCATCACCCAGAAAACAACTCATCAGGGAGAGCAGTTGAGTGCTGTAAGATGCTGGATTCACACAACCCCCTTGGACCAGTGAAGACGTCAATGGAACCTGTTGACCTGGTCCAAGTGGTTTGACTTGGAGTTCAGGAGTGGTCACGGTGACATTATGGTGGCAGAGGGCTTGGGCTGTATGACACCCTGGAAGGAAAAATGAGTTAGTGTGAGCTGTGTCTGTAGGAGAGATGCTGCAGTCTTAACTAAATGAAAGCAAGACAAGGAAAGTCAAAGACTTTCCATCAGAGACTCAATCCCTTTTTTATTCAACAAACTCTTATGAAAAATTCCAGTTAAGCGCAGCCTTTGTAAAAAGAATAACTTTCTACAAGGTGTAAATCCTTTCTTGCCCTAAACACTGTCCAGGGGGACTACACTTCCTGTGAATTAACACTGCCTCCAGCAGTCAGAGGCTTTTTTAATTAGTGGATAGCCCGAATCCTTCCCAGATATATGTTCTGTTTCCTTGTTTGCCTATGACTAATACCAGGGACATGCCACAGCTCTGTTTATTGCAGCTATTCTGTATCTTGGCTTGTCCCTTTCTTTTGTCCTGGGTAATTAAAACACAGTATTTATACCTAAACACAGGCTCAGCCCCAGGGTACCTGTGAAACCCACCCTGCCCCTGTGCCCCCACCACAGCTGCCCCTGCACTGTTGGACAGTGGGTCCCTGACTGGTGACATCCTGGTGACACAAGGGACAATGTCCTGGGTTTTGGTCCCGAGCCACTACATCTGAACGTGCCTTTAATGGGATACTTGACTGAGGTGACCACGTTCTTCACTTGACCTCATTCATGCACAGCTGGTAATGCCATTAAGGCCGTTAAACTTGAGGTCCCTTTGGTCCCAGCAAAACCTGGGCGTACCAGTGGGACTGCTTGTTTTCCTGCATTAAGCTTCATGTCTCTACCGATCACTGAAATACAGCCCCTGAAGAGGGTCTACCAGCCTGGAAAACACGAGCACGACTTTTCCTGGAAAAATTCCCTATCCTCCCCATCACAAGCATGCAGCAGCACTGGCCTTACCACGCTGCCAGCAGACTGGGGCCATCCGCTGCCTTTGTTGTTGGAGACCACCACATCTGCCCCTCACAGTTCCCGAGGGCTTATAGGTTGCTGTTATCTTGTTGAACAGAATATTACAAAGAAAAAAGAAAGAAAAAAAAAAAAAAAAAAGACCTAGATTATGGGCAAAAACACTTTGGAGAAAACCTGTGACACTGCACTGACAGCCAGCAGTGGAGGTGGCTAGAGCATCCACTGCCCACCAGCCCCACCAGGCAACCAGGGGGGCAAATGCCCCCGACCCAGCACTGCTGCCCACCACACGGATGGGTGGTGAACAGGTAGCACCACACACCTTCTGGTGCTTTGAAGTATGCATTTTTGATGCATGCTGGCTGTATGTTTTCCTACCAAACAAATCACTCTCCGTCTATGGCAGAGCAGAGTGATGGACACAGGCGGAGGAGGGCAAGCATGCGAGCTGGTTTCTTCTCTGGGATCAGCACGCCCACTGCAAAGCCCTCAGCTATCCACTCTGCCCATCTGGCAATTAGCATAGCATTATTTATAATGTTTAATGCACTACCTTGCTGTAATGAAGAAGAATTCTGGTTCTCGGCTTCTGTGGTGAATTTAGTTGACTTTGGAGATTTTATAATGCAGTAATAACTCCACACTCCCTCTTCCACTGTGAAGCCAGGGAGCTGTTCATTATCTGGATTCTGTCTAGAAAGGACTTTTTATCATCAAATTCCCAGGACAGGAGCAGAATTTAATCTTCCAACTGCAGCTGAGCCAAAGAGCAAAGCCACCTCAAGGTCACCTGGCCCAAGGGGCAGCTGGGCAGCAGTGAGGGGACCTGGCGGAGGTTACAGGGCAGTGGCAGCACCGGGAAGGTGCCAGCCCTGGCACAGGGACAGCCCTTGCTGCCCTCCCTGCTGCCGTTAACGTGACTTTCACCCAAAAATAACACAGACGGGGAAAGACAGGAGGCAGTGCTGTGTGCCGGCCTCTGAGCAAGGCAGTGCTCAGCTGCAGCTCTTTAGGGAAGGGGAAAGGGGGTGCACGGTGGGGCTGGCGCAGGCTGCTGCAAGATGCCTGCAAGTGCCAGACACCAAGCAGGGGTGCCAGATGCCATGCAGGAGTGCCAGCTGCTGTGCAGGGCTGCCAGCCACTATGCAGGGTTGCCAGCCAGGTTGCAGGGGTGTCAGATGTTGTGCAGGGATGCCAGATGCCGTGCAAGGGTGCCAGCCACTGTGCAGGGGTGCCAGCTGCCATGCAGGGATGCCAGTCACCATGCAGAGGTGCCAGCTGCCATGCAGGGGTGTCAGCCACTATGCAGGGGTGCCAGCCACCATGCAGGGGTGCCAAATACTGTGCAGGGGTGCCAGATGCCATGCAGGGGTGCAAGATGCTGTGCAGGGGTGCCAGCGGTTATACCGGGGTACCAGCCACCATGCAGGTGTGCCAAGTGCCACTGCAGCCCCCCAGCATTGGCTTTGATGATGAGCCGGCACTGTTGGCAGCAGGGTGAGTGGTTCATGGGGATGGATGATGTTCTCAGGAAATGCTATTATGCTATTTCTCCCTCTCTCTTGCAGCATGGACAGCAGGGGCCAGCAGCCACAGACAGCCCCCCACCCCCTTTGGTGATGGGCTGCTGCACTTCTGCTCCCTGCATGCCTGTGGTGACAGGTTTTCATAAAAACCCACTGCTGAAAAGCAGAAAAGAGACGGCTCCTCTGCTGTCTTGTGCGATTCTTGACTTTTTTTCACAATAATTCTTATTTCTTCTTTCAGGAAGACTTCTTTCCCCCTCCTCCTTTTCTTGTGAATCCCACAGTACAATGAGTTAAATATCAACTACAATAAATCAAAAAATTCTGACAGATCCAACAGGCCCAGCACCCATTCCAGACTCTTCTCAAAGTGATAAAAATTAAGACCTGGACAGTTTGATTTTTTTCTTCTAAACAAAGAATTAATGATGCATGAGAACCTGGGGGGAAAATTGCTAATAATTTATGATGGCACTTTTAGGAAAGGGTAGTAAGTTTTGTAAAGTGAGAGGAAGATTTGAAAGGTAAACACTTTGAACAGCAGCCTGCGTAGCTGCTCTGTCAATTTAGAATCTACTACATACCATTAACCAACCTAAAATAACTCCTGTGGTAATAACCCTTCAGATACAAATGCTTGTGCAGACAAAGGTGTTATTAAGTTAAATTACCCTAAAAGTGTCGGATTGACAGAAAGGTTCAGTCAGTGGTTTGGCAACCAAAGGCCTAAGTGACATGAGTAAACAGTTGCATAGGCTTCATTCCAGGAACCCAGTTTGCAAGGCTCAGAAATGGGATTTCACTTTTCTTCTGCAAGTATTTTAAGCACATTGTCTTCTGGAAGACATTTTAGTGCCTTTTGGAGACGGCTGGTGCTCTGGCTTGAAGGACTTCTTGCAGAGAGAGGTGGTAGCGGGGCTGGCTGCAAGGACAGTTCCTGGACCTTCCCGGCCACGCAGCACAGCCCCGTACACCTGCCCGCAGATCAGAGCCATGGGATCCCTGCAGGGAGGGAGGCATGGGATCGCCTCTGGATGTGCTTCCTCTGAGATTTCATCCCAGAAATCAGGGGTTGGGGCTTAGCAAAAGCACTTGTTTACCTGAAACACTTGCATTTCCACAGCGCTTACCTCCCTAGCGGATTTGCAGAGAACACCTCTTCTCAGCCCTTGTCCTGCTGGGATCACCCTGGCTTGAGCCCTATGCCAGCCACGGGTGACCACGTCGGCAGCCAGCCCCAGCTCTGTCCCTGGGAGTCTGGCTGGAAGGCAGCGCGCTGCGGAGAGCAGGCGTGCCGACCCCAGCCCTGGTGAGGCTCTTTGGGTGCCATTCAGGAAAGTTTGCAGCATTTTTCTTGCAGCACTGAGGGCTGGAGGTGGTCCAGCACCACCCCTGCTCCCCTGGCTGGCACCTTCCTGCTATGGGGTGAAGCATCGTCCCCTGCAGCCCTGCAATCTCACCGGGGGACCGAGACTTCAGTGGCTGCAGCCAGGGCAAGTCCGTCTGTACCGCCACGGTGTGGGTTGGGTGGAGGAGGGGGAGGGGGGGATGCTCACCCTCTCAGGACCCCCTGAGTGGCTCCGTACCTGAGCAGTCCCAGTCCGGGGAAGCCTGAGCTGCCTTTCCTTCTGCAGCAGCACCAAGCTGAGCAGCCTTAATTAAAGTTACTGTACTCGCTTTTATTATAAAACATGCTCATCTCAGCTCCACCACTCCACTGAGAGATTTCAACTACGGTGTTGAGCTGAGGTGGAAAGCATATTTTAAGAGAAAAGTCTAAGCATTACTGTTCCCCGAGATGTCCTGTCCTCCCTGTTGCAGATTCTGATTCCTGTTCCACACTCTGAAGCAAGATAAGCCATTATTAATAATTAATACCAAATAATCCCTTACACTCCTAGAGCTTTGCTTGTCCTGAAGGGTCCCCCTGCTCAAGCTGTTCCCGGGGATGTACAGGGAGGCACTGACTGCAGCACCAAGGTTTCTGCCACATCCTTGGCACTGAGGACCGGCCTCACAATGAAGTCACTTGGATGGGAGCAAAGCAGAAAAATCTAGGGTCACATTCATGTTCCTGACCGCAGCAGGACAGAAAGGAAGAGATGTTTCAAGCTCCTGTCAGCTGTTGGTGTTGATCTACAGGGGATAAAATTCATTTAAATTCATGAAAATTCACTCTGAAATGGGGAGTATTAGGAATGGATGGAAATCTGGCTTTTTTAATGGCGTGGAGTAGGTATTTCCATGGGACGGTGCTGTTCGCACAGGTCTGGACGTTGGGCAATGCAAGCGAGACCCACTCTGCAAAACATGGTGGAGATGCACCCCACTGCTGTGACAGCTGGTGGAATGTCAGACTGCAGCCGAAAGGGCTTCCACCCCTGATTTTCTTCTCTACCACATTTTCCTGGAAAAAAGAAAGACTGCATCTGTAGTTAGAGACAACAGGAAGTCTAGAGAACTTTAAAACATTCCTACATCCCTCCAGATTTTTTGGTTAAGGATAAGCCTTCTCAGTATGAAGCCCAGCACAGAGGCTGCCTGGCCCCGATGTGTACAGGTAGGTCGCATCCTTCCCAGAGCCCAGGTGAGCTTTGCACCCTCTCCCCTTCAGGATGACTCCACAGGTGGATGCTGCACCATCTTCTCCCCCTCTCTTTCATTTTTCTCTTTTTTTTGCATATTTTTCTCATCCTGGAGGTACCTTTGAAATCTCCCAATGTCAACTGGAATCAGCTCTAGCTTATGCTTTGGTTAATAAATTAAAAATGCCACATTCTCCCAAACTGCATTATTACCGTTTATAATTTTGATTGTTAATTTGCATACGAAAATTAGTCCTGTGACATGCGTGAATTTTATTTTATTCTTGAACTAATTATAAACAAGAATGCCACATTATTTACATAACTAATTATTGTTCCTTCTGTTCTCCCATTTTTAAATCACAGTCCCATTCTACATCGGTTAACGATGCAAATGAACAATCAGAGAACATTTCTAAAGTTTCTGAATTTGTTCTATTTGCATCAAATACAAATTCCTTTGAATGGGAGATAATATGCTTTTCCATTTTAATGGACCTAAATTAGGCTGATCTTAATTTATAGTTAATTTGAATGAATAATTCCTGTCTACCTGGGTATATTTTTTCAGAGGCCAACAGTAGATCTTTATTAACCCATAAATCTGCTTTTTGCTATAAACAAAGGAATATTTTGTCCCCAAAAGTGATTTTCTGCCTTCATTTTGAAGCAGGTCCTCTCATTTCGCTTGCTACCTGCCTCAGTCCCACCGCTTGCCGTGCTCCTGAGCACCAGTAACCTGCTGGCACCATCACTGAGCATTCTGCAAGGAGCAGCACAGCCCCGAAATGCGGGGCTCCTTTCTGCAATCCGTACATAACAGGGGTGCCTCAAGCACCACTATGCAACCAAAACAGCCCCCCACATTCCCGGGAATGACACCCTGTCATTGCTTGCGGCTGCAGGCGTGCCCATGGCCAGAGGAGCATTGCCCCGCGCTCTGCGAGCCAGCAAACACCTGGCCCCAGCACGGGCTGTGAGCCCACCCACACTGCGCATACAGGGAGAGCAGGCTAATTAGCTGTAATGGGATTAGGAACCTAATATGTTAAGATTGGAATGAGAATTTAATAAACTCTAATGTGAACGTGGGGAAAAAAAACCAACCAGCACAGCTTCAAATACTTCCTTGTGCCAGGAGGGAAGAGATAGCCGTGATTAGACCAGCAAACCAGGATCATTACTCTGGCAAATTCTAATCACACAAGTCAAGACATAAAAGAGATGGTGTTTAAAGCAGTATTTCAGGCACAGAGAGGGGCCAGAGCACCAGGGCTTACAGCAGGAGTGGAGCCCTCTGGGGCTGGTGTGGGGAAATGCTGCATAGCCTGTTTGCCCGTCTCCTAACGGCAGCGTTTTGTGCAGAAAAAGAGGACAGCTGACGTGCGGAGCTGTTCCCCCCTCGCAGGACTCAGTGAGTCCCCTCCTGTCCTGCCCTGGTTGCAGAAGGGTGACCCCAAAGCCCATGACACCCAGACCCACTCCTGGTAAAGCTCGAGCTGCTCCCTGACCCAGGCCAAGGTTGGGATGAGACACATCTTTAGGCTTAGGGGACTTATTTGAAGGCTTTTGATGAAATTGAAACATCTAGGGAGGGAAGGAGTCCAAGTTACCAGGACTGCATAGTGAAGTGTTGGCAAAGTGTAAGTACTACAGAATCCCTAAAGAATTACGAAGAATAGTACCAAGTATGAAGCATCAGGATAAGTAAAACTTTGAGTCCTTCTCCCTGGTCTGAGCACCCCTGAGTCACTGGGCATTGAATCACCATGGTAGGGAGAGCCTGTGCCCCCTACATGGTGGGGGTGCAACCGGCCAGCCCAAGGGTAGCACATGATGCACGTTTTTAAAATGGCCTCTAAATAAATGTGTGTCTTAAAAAAAATAACTCTAAAAACATATCTATCTGATAATCATTAAATTGGTTCCCAAGGAGCCGTTATGTTCTATGTAGTAGAAAATATGAATTTTAAAATAGATCCTAAATACTGCTTTTATACAATAGAGCGTTACAGCTCACAAAGAGCCGTCACAGTCTAGCGGGTGGATAATACACATCCTAAAAAATTGTCTCAATTCTTGCACACTTACAGAAGTGATAAATCTCGAAGCTCGGGAAGCCGCAGGCAGGCAGTCCCCTTTCCCAAGGCAGCAGCAGGGCAGGAGGCCAGCCCCGTCACCCCAAGCATCCTGCAGGATGGTGGCAATGTTCCCGCAGGGCTCCTGCGCCCAGTCCCATGGCCACAGAGGCAGCGCAGTGTGAGGGAGAGCAGCCAGAAACGCGTCCTGGTACCTGCAAATCCCTGCAGAGGTGTCACTGAGCTGCACAGTGACATGTATTCCTGCATGTACATATGCAAATTTTTGATTTACCTGGGTATTTTCCATATGAATTCGAATAACACCCTAAGAATTCATGGGCCAATATGGGAAGACTGTCCTTATGAGTTCGTCCTTACCCCAGCCTGTTGCCGCTTGTGTATGTGAACTTTCTGCCAAGGCAAACTTGCATGAGAGAAAAATGGCATTTTATTGAGCTCCACTTTTTTATTGTTTTGAGTACAGTAACAGTTCAGAACCGCCCAGAGAGGAGGAACCCCTATTACTGGGGCTGCCCCATGCATGAGCTCCCAGCACCCTGGGCCAAGTCCAGCTCTGCTAAGCACCGTTACCTTGTTCCATGCATTAAGAAGAAAACAAAACATGATGGGCAAAGTTTTTACTCAGCTTTTATTCAGCTCTGATCTCTGCATGACAAGGGAAGGGAGCTATTCTGTCGCTCCTGTTTAATATAACAGGAACCCAGAATAATTGTTCCTGGATTCTTCAGGCGGGATTCAGCTCCCATTAAAGTCAATAATTAGATTTTCATCATCAGTAATTGGAACGGCTGCCCAGCCAGCTGAGCTGCTCTCCTCTGTAAGCTGTGCACATGGCTGGGATGGTCTGGACTAGCTCAGCTGCTGCAGAAACAACAAGCACTGGGATTTTTTTTAAACATTCCCTGACTCTTACATGCAAAATTCCATAATAGTACAGAGGTGCTTTTCTTGCTAGCGTGGTGTGAGCGCATCAGAGGGCATCTCCACCAGCCCCAGAGGTGCCACCTCTTTCCCAAGCCAGCGGCAGGACACGGGACCATGCTGCACTGACCAGCTGTGGTCCATGGGATCAGTTTTAGATGGGATGGTGAGGGTCCTGCCAGTTGCCTGCTGCCCTGTGCATGCTCCCAGAGCAGCTCTCTGCACTCCCAGCTGCAGGCAGAGCTGTCATGAGGCCGGGGGGGGGGGCTGGGACAAGCTTGGTGGGTGCCACCTTCTGCAATGACCCGCCTTGGGCAGCGGTGGCCAAGGTCAGCCTTGGCAGTGTTGCGAGTCCTGTCTGGAAGGGTGGGAGGTGGCAGTGAGTCCTGCCGATGGCCCATCTGCGCAGGGAGGCGAGAAGGACTGGAGCTCATTTAGCCAGAAATTTCAATCAAATTAGTGACCTGGAGCTAGTTTTTGGTTTTACTAATGCAATTAGAGAATCTAATTGTATTAATCACAATCATATTATATTGCCAATCATTAAATTCCCTTTGACACAATTGTTTACACTTCCATTGCTTATTAATTAGTCTAACATCGTTAGTCACTTATGTAATGGTGAAATGACTCCTTGATAGCCCCTTGGTGTCGCTGGGCAGAAGCTGCTCGGGATGTGCAGCCCCTCCTGCAGCTGGCGGCCCCTGCTGCAGGGCAGGGTGGGGGTATAGGCAGGGGTACAGGCAGGGGCAGGGGATTTCGATGCTCCTGTCTTCAGCAGGTTTCACGGGAACCCAGAGCAGCAGAGCCAGCAGATGTGCCGTGCCCAGCCCTGCTCGTACAAGCACACCGGCCTGAGGGAGCCCCGGGGCTCAGGGCGCCTCTGGAGATCAGCTCCAGACCTGCCTGGCCCTTCCACTTGCCGCAATAACCAGGCGATAACAGGCAAAGCAGGACCAGGTACGGACACCTTTTCTGACAGAGGTTTGTCCTTCTTGTCCTCAGAAGCCTCACTGTCCTTAACACAAAGCCAAATCTTCCTTTCTTTCATGCAGGCTACTCACCTCCTCCCACAGGAGCCAGAAGGGTGACTTTCTTCTTCACTTGCCTTTTACCGGTCCAAAGCCCATCCTCTCCTCTCCCCTCAGACTTTCCTTTTGACCAAACAAAACCAGTTTCCTCTGGCCCTCCTTGCACCCCCCTCTAGCTCTTTAGGTTATTTCATGTGGCTCTGCTGAATTCCTCTGCACCAAACAATTTGTAAGCAAAGAAGACATAAATACAAATGGAGAGGAAACTCTTCTGAATGTGATGCTAATCAACAGAGGAATGGATTGGGAATGCGAAGGCAGCAGGCTGTCTGGGAATGGCCATGAAACAATAACATTTATAATTTCTTGAAGGAAAAAAGGAAGAAAAGCAAAGTGGAAAGAGTGCACTTTTAAGGAAGAGTAATTTCAGAGAATTAATAGGTATAGTATCCTTGGAAACAAAAATTACAGAAATACATAAAGAAGGCAGTTTCTGAAATACATTATTTTAACACACACAAACAATCCATCTCAAAATACAAGAATCACAAGATTCTTGGTGACTTCAAGTCCACAAAGAAAGCGTACAAAAAGCAAAGCTCAGACTGAACTGCTAGGGGTTAGGGGTAAAGACACAGCCCAGGTACACACGGCAAATGCCAAAAGGCTGAATCAGGGGATGGAGCTCATCTCCGGGAGCTGTGAGGGGTGAGCATCAGTCTGGGGAAAAACCAGAAAAGGGTTTATCCCCCTTTCAACAGAGATGGGAATCTGCAACAGGTGAAACTGCTCAGCTTGACTGCAATGCCTACAAAAACACTGTGGGGAAAAAAGTAACAGTGAGGAGATCAGAGGGAGATGGATGATGGTGGGGTGGGCAGGTAGGTCACTTTTTTTTTTTTTTTTCTTTTTCCCCTTTGTGTCCAAGATTGCCTTTGGATAGTAGTGCCAGACTGGCAATGTCACTTTATGATCAGCCAAGCTGCCCTCTCCTCCCAAGGCCTCCAGCTGATGAGTTCACTGTTTAAGGCAGGGGATTTGTCACTACTGATCCCTAAATGCAGGCTTTTGTGCTTTCTGCTCTTCAGTTTCATCCTGTCTCAGCTGCTCAGGTCAAAGACATCATCCAGGGATGACCCCACACCCCTTGCCTGCAGCAAGGGCAGCAGAGGGGTTGGTACAGGCAGCAGGCAGAGCCAGGCAGCTGCCTGCAAGGCAAGGGCCATCATGGGGCAAGTGCCAGCGGTCCAAGCACAGGGCACGGTCCTGGTGTGCATCAAGTGGCAGCAGGAGGAGGGGTGTGTGTCTCTCTTGGGAATTTGAGGAGGAGAGAGGCTTTTCCAGCACAAGTCCATCACTGGGTGAGGGGTGTTTAGCACAGTGGCTGCAGCACAGTTAATTGCTAATTGGATATAACGTTCCCTGTGATAAGCCCTGTCAAGTTGTATCACCACTGCTGAAGTGAATTCATCACTTCTGCGTTGCTCACAGAGTTGCTATTATTGTAATTATAATTACGTATTTCATATGCTCCTTCAGAATACCTCGCAGCTGCTAGCTAATTAGCCCCCGCATGCCCCTGCTCCTCCGCTTGGGCCACGCTCCCCTCAGCCTCCCCTGCCAGCCCTGTGCTTCCCAGTTTAGGGCGGGGGAAGCTCCCTGGGGTGCAGACATGATGGGAAGGGATAACTTGAAGCCCTCTGTTCCCATACTGGGACCCAGTCGCTCCACACAGCAGCAAAACAATTTAGGCGTTTGTCCCACGCTAAAGGCATGGGGCAGTGGGAGGTCAGCAAACGGCAAATAATTTCTCAGAAGAGTGAGTCCCTGCTTGCTCATCCCTGTGCACTAAACGCTGGGGGTCCCTGTTTGCAAAATGCTGTCGACAGCATGGTCTGGCGTGATCTGACCCTGCCCTGCGCTCCCCAGGTCTGCCCGACCCCGGCTCCTGCTCCGGCTGCCTTGGATCCCACTTGTGATTAGAAATTGCAATTCCAGACTGGGAACTTTTAATAACGGTGCACAGAGGAATGCCTGCGAGGCTAAATTGCTTAATTTGCATTGTCTTGGAATATTTTTGCATATCATAAAGATCCGTATTTTTGCTTTGCCCTTTTCCCCCCTTCCTCTCCTCCCCATCTTTTTCATTAGGAAATGGAAGTGCAAAGCCCCGCAGGTTAGAGTAATCACACACTGCACCTGAACGGAGGAAATTTGCCTAATCCTATGCCACTGCTGGATCTCTGGAGATGGCACAGGCCCTGTGAGTGGAGTCCATGACAGGTGACAGCTCGACTGCTGGGTGCTTCTGCAGCAGTCCCCCGCCTCGTCCCATGGGACCCCAGTGTCCTGCTGGTTCAGGACAGCAGGAGCTGGGTCCTGTTTGGGGAAACTGGGTGGCTTTTGCAGGATTTCCTGGCAGGTCAGCTCTGTTCAGAGAGATGTGCCTCCTTCGCTGTCAGCTAGCAAGGAGGAGCAGCCCCCTGCCCCAGCTGCTGGCACCATGCCTGGTCCCTTCCCACGCAGGGCTGCCATGACCCACACCTCCCTTCCCCGGGACCTGCTACAGTGCCAGGAGCGTGCACCCAAGGACACGCAGGGAATGCCACCACCCTCCCGCCCAGGCAACCTAGGGGAGGGTGGGAGGTGTGGGATGTCTCTGCAACATATCATTTTTCTAAGAACAGGTTCAGCTTTTTCAGACTAAAACAAATGTCTGTTAGTCTGCCTGTTGCTTAGCCTTCCTGTGCTCCCAGGCTGGAGTTACCAGCAGCAAAGGCGGCCAAACGCTGCTTACTATGCATCGGTAATGAGAGCGCAGGGTTGATGGATGCTTGCTGAGCCGTCCTTCCCCGAAACAGAGGCCACAGGGAAAACAGAGCAAAGTAGGAGGAAAATCTGCTGGAATCTAATTGTGGAGGCGGGGGAGATGCAAAGGGAGAGGCAAGGATTGATAGCTGTCTGGTCTGCTGCACCTTTGAGGAATCATTAACATCTGATTAATTAGTTAAGGTCGGCTTTGCAAATGTAAAGTGCTGTACAAGTGCAAAGTATAAATGGGATGATCCAAAGTAGCTGGCAATGGTACTCGAGGTAATGGGAGATACTTTAGAGGAGAGGCGGGGAAGAGGGAAGGAAGAAATGCCAGCTGAATGTGTAGCTGTGAACTAGACAAATGCTGCCGGAGCTCCGGGCTGGGCAGCACTGGGGGGGTCGGCAGGGACCTCGAAGGGGCTGTTACCAGCCACAGATACCGCGGAGTTCCATGGACCAAGGGCATAGCCCTGTGAGGGAGCCCAAGTGTGCTGGGCTGGCTTTCCCTGCTATGCCCTTAGTGCTGCTTTACTTAAAAGGCTGCTAATTATATCCTAGGGCAGTAATGATGCTGCCATTATTCCTGCAAAGTGATCTGATAAGCAGTTGGTGGTTGCAGCCTGTTTGGACTGAGGTTTGCATCCTCTGTGCGTCCTATGATCTCCCTCCTGCAGAACTAACCTGCAGCAGAGACTCCCTCCCCTGGGAGCTGGACCTCCAGTCTCGCTCAGCCCTCTTTAGTTCTGTCATCTGCTTTTTTAATTATCACTCCTGTATTAAAACAAGCTCTCTGAAGCCTCCATGCATCTGTCAGGAGTAAGCAGTGCCCACCCAACACCACTCATCGTCACTGCAGGTGCATGCAGGTTGTCAGCACCATTCCTCCAGCACAGTTCAGCTTCCTGCCCCTGCCTGTTCCCAGCACTGGGGGCTCGGGGACACCAGCAGGGGTGTGGGGGAGCACCCAGGTATCACTGCCTGTAGGTTTTCAGGGTGAGGTCAGCACCGATCGGGGTCCTGGCTGCTACAGGCGCAGTGTTTTCCAGGCAGGCAGCATCACTGCTGTGCTCACCCCGATCCTGCCCCCGTGGTTCTGCCAGCCTGCATTCGGGAAAGAGAGAATGACTGGAAAACCTTTTGCCAATTCCATAACCAACATCTATCCTATTAAATAGTTAATACACTTAGATGTATTTTAATAAACTCTATTTAATGGCCATACATTAATTGTCTGATTAATTCTAATAAATCTTTATTTGAGATGCTTAATTTAGAGTGTGACTGATTGTCCTGTCATGGATGGATTATATAATTGTTGTCTGGAATTAGATACTTTGGAAGATACTGGACAAAGGCAGAAATCTGGGAACTTCTCTGATAATTGAAAATCACACCAGCATGAAGAACGCTGCCTGCAGCGGGCAGGGCCAGGGTGCAAGGTGGCAGGAGGCAGCTGCTCTCCCTGCTGCCGCGGGGCAGGGGAGCTGGGAGGGATGAGTGTGTCCCATGGGATGCGGGGACTGGCCGGTCAGCCCCAGTCTCACTTCTGGGTCCTCGTGTCCTTTAGCAGAGGGACCCTCACCCAGCCTGGACCCTGGTCCTCATTAGCATCAGCTGTGTGGGGTCTGGGTAACAGAGCCCTGTGCAGCCATGCCTAGCATGGCAGCTGGGACCAAGGGGGGACACTGGCACCTGGGGTGCAAGGTGCTGTTTGTTTAAGTGTCTGCTGATAGCCCCAAGGACAGAGGTGCCTCCATCTGAAGGCCAGCAAAGGCTCCGGGCCAGATGGATTAGATACTAATTTACTTAAAACGGGAGGTGATATCATTTAGGAACCACTGGCTCTGTTATTGAATTTGCTGCTCATTCCCCAAGGAGCAGGGAGAGAAACAAAGGTCACCCGGTGTTTACACTTGGTGACATTTCTATGAATAGCTGTTAAAGACCAATTTTCTCTCTTGCTAGTGGTTGCAGAAATGCCAGCTGAGCTGTGTGAGGGAGATGCACCCAGCCCCTGGCTTCCTTGGGACTGACTGGGGTCAAGGAGGTCCCCAGGGACCCTAGACCCATGCCTAAGTGGGTCCCAGGCCACCACAGTGGCCAGTGCCAGATGCCACAGAGCACTGCGAGATTCACCACAGATACAGTGAGTGTGGGTGGTGGTAGTGGGGCTGTTGCCCAGAAAACCCCTCTGGCTAAACCTGCGGTAGCCGGGGGGGCTGCAGCAGTGCGGGACCCCGACCCCACTCCCTGCTGGGGCTGCAGCCGTGCCAGGCTCGGCACTGGGGGAAAGGGGCTTGAAACTGCAGCTGGTCCAAGACAGGACAGAGCTCAAAATCTCACTTCTCAGTACATATAAATCCCCAGTGCTCAGCTTGCCGATGTTTCACTTCAGCCATTTCAAAACATGTGGGTTCAGTGCTGACCTCTGTTTACATACTTTTGCTATAAATTAAGCAAATATCAATATGGACTATTTCAAGCAAAATCTGAAATGCTTTGTTTAATGTCAAAACACAAGTGCTTTGTGTTGATGTTTCACTGCTTGCAAGGCTCTTTTTGGGAAAAAAATTAAAAACTCGAAGCTAACTCCTTCCCAGGAGCATCGGAATCAAACTGTTTCTGAGAAGCTCAGTGAGAAACGACTGAATCTATTTGCTTTTGTGGCTGTTTTAGTTCTGGTGTCTTGCTCCCCAAACCCAGAGCCCAGCGCAGCCCCTGCCCTGTCCTGGTGGGACTGGCACCCTCTTTCGGGTTTGCCCAAAGCAAGGCACATGCAGGCTCATGACTAACGAAGCATTTTGCACCCTGGGGAGGCAGGAGGGGAACCCAATGCCCACCCTCTTCCTTTTTTTCCTTCTTCCTGCAAACTCTGAGTTTCCTTTTAGCATAAGCTCTGACTTTTCAGTTTATCACGGCCAAAGTGAATTTGTAATCATACAATTATCCTCCTGCTAAATTAATATATTAAAATGTTCAAACAATTGTTCCAGTAATTAAACAGACAGATATTAGAGAAAATGAAGGCATTTTAGTCCTGTTCTCTGGAATGTGCCGACCTTTCCCCTTTCTTAGCTGCTACTCAGACAGTGTAGAAATGATTGGATAATTGGATGGTTCATGTTCTTCTGAAATCATCGAAGCAAAAGAAAGACGGAATCACCCCAAAGTTTGTGCTGAGCTGTGCTGTGTGATTTTATTAATTAGATGCCACTTTTTTTGCCCTCCACCTATTGTTAAGATTTAGAAATTATCATCTACAAAAATTGTCAAGGTCACCCCTTAACCTTGGCAGTGCTCATGGGTGTGCGTCCCCTCTTAATTATAGCCTGTGCCATGCCAGGACGACCTGTGATGGTCGTCCTGGCATGACCGTATGTGAGCCAGGGGGGTGAGGGGGCAGTGGCACCACACACTGCCTTGCCACATCCATTCACCAGGCCACCTGCATGGCATCAGCATGGTGCCTGTGAGTGTGATGGCCATGGGAGCAAGTGGGGAACTCGGGCGGGGATGTTTGCAGCTGTGGGAGGGCACCGCTGCTTTCTTGCAGCATCACGCAGGCGTCCGTGGAGCTCCGGCCAAACAGCCTTGCTCTGAGCAACTGCAGATCTCTTAGCAAGACATCTGCTCTTGATTTGAGAACCTGAAGCGATGGGGAATCCAGCGCATTCCTAGCTGTGACATCTCTAGCTGGGCTAAACATCCCCTCGGTTTAAAACACATCTGCATCTCCCAGCTTCAGCTCCCACCAGTGCACATTGTGCCCTTTCCTATAGGGCAAAAGAGCCACCCGTGACAAGCCCAGCCCCATGGAGGGTCCCTGGCCAACAGAGTGCCCCCAGCCCCAGCAGCTGGGGTCTGGCAGTGCCACTGTCCCAGCCAGCTCGTCCCCACGCCCTGTGGCAGGGGCTGGCTGGGCTCGTGAGGCCAGCGGGATTTGGTGGCAGTGCTTCCAGGGGCAGGGCTGCCACAGACCATGCAGAGGTGCGAGAGGAGCCCTGCCGGGACCCCATGCCCCGCAGCTCCACAGGGATGCCCTCAGCCAGGTCAGGAAGCTGCTCTGAGGCATTCGGACAGAAGGAGGAAGGCACTGTTTCAAGGTGCAGGGCTGGAGGGAGGGTCCTGTGTCACTCCTTCCCCAGGGTGCCCACTCCAGTGACAGCACTGGGCTGGACCTCACCCTGTATGGGCATCACTGCCTGCCACGCTCCCTGCTCCCTGAGCCTGAAGCTAAACCAGCCTCAGGAGCCCACCAGGACCCTCGGCTGGATTGAGGGAGCAATGGTGGCAGGACAAGGATGTTGGGGGTGGCTGGGGGGCAGTGGGTGCTGCTCCATTCCACCCTGGCCTTACCCAGCGGGTCAGTGGGACCCCCGAGGAGGCCCTCACACCCAGCCTGGAGTGAAGGAGCCAGCCCAGAGGCTGCAGCCACACTCATGGGTGCTACAGAGCTGCAAGCGTGCGTAAAAGCCCAGCAGACTTATCAATATTCAGCAAATGGAGCTTGTGCTGGAAAAGCCAGTGCCTTCTGGAGGAGCTTGCACGTCAGGAGGGTCAAGTGGCTGCTTTGGTTTCCATTTATCAGTTTTCATTTTCAGGGCCTTACAGTTTGGACAAACTAGTATTAGCAGGGTTCATGGGGAAAGTATGCAATGCAGCATTCAGGAAATCATTCATCTCTCCCCACTGTCAGAGACCAGCTTACAGACAGGCATAAATAAAAGTTTTATTGTCTTGCACCATCGCAACACACCAAAGCTGAGGGGAAAAAATGCAACAGATAATTTATTCAGCAGATGTTATCCTTTCATTAGCTGCTCACAAGCCAGTGCTGACATTCGCCACTGATGGCACTCCCAAATAACACCCAATTCCTCCTCCAAACCGCCTCCAAGACAGGAACACGTTTGCTGCCCAGAGCCTGCACTGTGCTGGCCACTGCATCCCACGGAGAAGCGCAGAGTGCGGCCACACGCCTGCGGTGCTGGGCTCCGACAGCTGTGAGGAAGTGCTGCCTGCAAGCCACACCAGCCCCCTGCAGCTGCGGAGCCAGGGCCAGGGCTGGCCTGCCTTACTACTGCCTTAATTAACTGCAAACTCGTTCAAGCTTATTTCTGTTCTCTGACCAGACAACTTTTCTAACTCACAAACATAGCAAGAGCTGTGAAATGCCGGTTGCAAACACGTGTTCCTGACTTTCCCACTGAATGTTGCCTCCAATGCATCTTCAGTAAATATTTGCCCTAATGTGAATTTTCCTTGTCTGTTTGCACCAGAGAAGCACAAGACGCTTCACTCTGCACACAGAGATGTGGCCGCTGGGTGCCTGCGGGGAGTGAGGGCGATCCCACGGGAAGGTGGCAGTGCTTGGTACTGGCACCCCAGCTGTGCAGCACAGCCCTGCTGGGTGTGTTGGCAGAGACACTGGCTCAGCCCTGCAGCCCCAGCCCCAGCATCCTCCCAGCCGTGGAGTCCTGAAAGGTTTTGAGCGGAGGCTGGTCACGGAGGCTGGTCACAGAGATGTCACTTGGCTCGGAGCTAGGGTGGGGATGGGGAGTCAGCACCAGCCCTGTGCCCTGGGCAGGGATGTCTCAGCTGTATGGGTAATCACCCTGTGAAGGTGGCAGCATCCCAGCCAAGATGTGCCGGCACATTCCAGTTAGGGGATGGAAGATCCTATTTCTGTGATGGAAAAACATCCTTCAGCCCAGCTGGACCAGAGCAACAGCTTGAGCCGGGCTGTGTATGAATCGTAACTGGGGACAAAACCATCACCCCTGAAGGATGGTCCTGTGGGTGGAGAAGGACATTGTTCCTGCATGCCCAGGCACAGGGCTCTGGAAAACATCTGCTGCCTTGAGAGACCCCCCTGCTCCCCTCGGCTCCTCCCACTCCCCCACCCTGAGCCCCTGCAAAGCCCCTGCAAACCCCCTTTGCAGAAGGGTCCCAGGCACGTCCCAGAAGTGCCCAGTGGAGGGGAAAAGGGACCTCAGAGCTGGCTTTGAACCGTCACAGGAATGCAGAAAAATAAATAAATAATTGTAAGCGCAATATTTCATTCGGGGGGGGGGCACTGAGCAGGTGGAAGAGAAAACAGACTATGGATGCCTTCTTATATGCCTTTTTAATGCACATGCACATGAACACACACACATACTCTGTCTATCTATTTATCTATCTATCTAATCATCCATCTGTCTACCTATCTACCTATATATCTATTTTTCCAGAATACTCTACTAATTTTTTATCACCTTTCTATTTTGTTCTGCTGTATTTTGACTGGCCCTATAAAGTTTAGAGAGGGAGTTGTGACCTTTTCCAATGTGCTGCAATTAATTTTTACTTCAGACTTATAATGAACTACTATTATCCATCACATGCAGATCACTGCCTTATACTAATAAATCATACCTCACTGTATCACCAGCTGCACTAAAGGTTAGACTACCCATCCCCTTCAGAGCATTCAGACACGCTTGCTATATTTTTTTAAGTGCAGGCAGCTTATTATCCATAACAGTGTGTGGAATTGGAGCAGAAAGGGTCCACTTGGAGCAGCTAGCCGGAGCACATCATGCTGTAAAGCTGTGCTTGGGAGTAATATACTTTTAGTGTATTTTTAATTGTGCTCCTTTTTTTCAAATGATAACTGCTAAGCTGAGACAAGTCGCTGTCCCAGGGACATCATAGTTACAACAAACAGAGCTGTGAAAGCTCCACAGGCAGTGTAGACCCTGCTGCCATGGGGCAGCACCCCCTGCCAGTTGGGGCTGGGGCTGGTGGTCCCAGGGCATTGCCCTCTGCTCACCTTCCCCTCCCTCCCTGTGGCAGCACCCATGGTAGATACCCACCCTGAGAGGGATGCTGCCCACCATGGAAGAAGCTGCCTGCCATGGTGCTCTGCAGGATCCTTCCCTCACCTGGGAGGATTTCTCCTGCCTCATGCAGTGTGGTGAACAGACTGAGACGCAAAGTCTCCAGTTCAAATGCAATGTGACACAACCTAATGGAGTAAATGCAGGTACAACAGGCACTTAAGGTGCTCATAAACTATGTATTGTTTCTTTTTGGATTGCACTGATGTTATTGCAGATACTGTATGAAGTCTGAAATAGGATCGCAGCAACTTCACTGCTCCCTTTCCCAGCTCCTTTTACTGAGGGGAAATTACTTGGCTGACATGCTGCATCCCCATCTTTTAAATGTATTTATTGTTCTATAACATTTCATACACTTCATATGCGTTCAGAAGAGCAATTCAATATACCTGCCAGAAATGAGAGACGCATCAAGCACGCAGAAGCAAGGGAAGGTAGTAGAAGCCCAGTGGAGCTGCAGTGCTCGGCGATACGGCAGCAGGGCTGAGCATGGACCAAGTTACAGCAGGACTGGGCACCCTGGCTTTGCAGGGACAAACCTTGCACCCTGACCAGATGGCTCGGTGCCCCACGCCCCGCCAGCTGCCCTCACCCCTTGCTGCTTCTGGCAGAGCTTCAGCAGAGCCTGCTCAGGGGTTGGGGGTCTCCTCTCCAGCACATCCCCTTGGCCCCATGTTCACAGCCTCATGCACAGAGCTTTGGGGGGTCACAGCAGCGCGACGAAGGGGATGCATGGTCCCCAGGCACAGCGGGATGGTGGGATGCAGGACCGCCTAAGCATGTTATTAATGACCTTAG